>NC_086341.1:46610288-46696968 GCF_032445375.1 Bacillus rossius redtenbacheri | reverse complement strand
TACTGCAAGGTGCAGTTATAATTAAACAATTAAAGAAAGAAGTTACATTATTTACGTTTTACAAAAATACTGCAAAGTGCAGTTACAATTAAAGAAAGACGTTACATTATTTACGTTTTACAAAACTATTGCAAAGTGCAGTTACAATTTCAGAACGAATTTACATTAATAAGAAATAATCAAATACGTGCGACGACGTCTCAGGGGCAGACAGTTACCAATAAAAACGAAGTTGACAGTGAAGTTACGTTAATGCATTAATCCAAACTAAACAATTTGCAAGGTGGCGGCCGAAAAGGAATTTAGACAGACCAATTCAAGAATAAACGACTCTACATTAAGGTAAGGGCCACCGCCTCGCACACAACTCAAACCAACTTACATTTTCTCCTGAGGTCGCACACCCACGTAGTTCAAACTGAACCTAACGGACTACATGCTAGTAGATTACAACAGATCAGCTACTGCTGGCAACCGAGCCTGACTAAAACCAGAAGCAAGAAAGAGGCTCCTGACATGGTTGCAGCTCAATTTATAAGATCGCGCCGCAGCGCGCGCATGCGCCAATCAAGGGGGGGAGGGGGGGTGAACGAGTAGACATAGAACAACCACTAGGAGGGGGAAAAGGAGGGAGAAGGTGGAGGGGGAGCGGAGTGCCGGAGGCCGATGCGGCGCGTGCAGTTCAAACCGCTACAAATGAATGGAACATCAATTAAAATATAAAATTATGCGCCAATTTCCGTAAGACGTATTCATATTATCTCGAAATAAGTTTTTCACAAATGCAAAAAAAATAATCATGGGTTGTACAAATTAACACTATTTATTTTACATAGTATAACAAACCAATTAGCAACTGGTTCCCAAAGGAATATTTTTTAATGTTCAGAAAAAATCTTCTGTGTAATATAGTTCCAAATAATCATGCATTTGTATTGTGAATTAAAATTTTAGGAATATTGCAGACGTCATTTTTATCTTTTTTCTAACTTATAGCTATTTTTACTCTTTTTTCTGAAAGCAGTTGTCGACTTTGTTTGAGAAACTTATTCAGTTGTGTGCGGTAGAGCCCGATATCAGAGTTTTCTTGCCGCTGACTTTGTTAAAAGTTGGGGCGTAAATTGGTTTTCACTTTTTGAACAACTTTGCATTTTGTTTATTTTCCATTTGAAGCTTCCAATGCATACTAATAAATATTCCAACTTCGTAGAAATGATGTGCCTTCCTTTAGGAGAAGAACGTGGCATTTATTTATTCCCGTTTTTAACAAAAATGTCTCACAATTTCACACTACGCACTTCATTGACATAGTAAGTATTATACAATCTTTTCACAATTCTAAGTAATAGTCGAGTGACGATTGCGTAATTTATTTGTTTTAACT
The DNA here is from genome assembly GCF_032445375.1 of Bacillus rossius redtenbacheri. Taxonomy (NCBI): domain Eukaryota; kingdom Metazoa; phylum Arthropoda; class Insecta; order Phasmatodea; family Bacillidae; genus Bacillus; species Bacillus rossius. The sequence goes on along the minus strand of NC_086341.1, from coordinate 46,695,584 downwards.
TATTTATTACGGAAATATGTTAAATAACCAAAATTAAATGTAATAAGAAAATGCAATAAATTAAACTAATTCATTTTTTAATTCTTAATTAATAACTAAATGATTACCTCGAGTGAGGTCGACAGTTACAGGGCCTAGGACTGAATTATTATTCGTACAAACTAATTTTCATTATTTCATATATTATGCCAGGAAAATACTGAGGTAGTCTTTCACAGTAGGCCGTTTCATAGTTCTTTACCAATGTCCTTGATTTGGGTTGGCATATTACAGTCTCAATGACTGCGCTCCCGATCAAGCTCAGTTTAAATAGACGTCCCACTTGTACAATAGTGTTTCCATCTTACCCTTGCTTTCAAAAATACACATTAAAAATACAGAAAGCTATTTAAATAATGTAATTACGAAGGTTGACTTCTCAACTGCATTTAATATTTTGTATGTAATCACACTCTCGTTTGTTTACAATTTTTTTCACTCGTACCTAGATATTTATTTATGTTGTCCTTCAACAACTCAGCTAATTGAAATTTTACTATTAAGCATGAGACTTCGAATTCTCGTGTTGTCTAGTAAAATATTTTCCGACAGTCATTTCCAAATATTTTGCAGTTTATATATTTAGTACTACCTGTGCCCGCGACTTCGTTTCCATAGATATATTACCTGTGTGAAATATTACATTGTCATTTCTTTTTTTGTAATGGAACAGAAATTATCATGTAAAATTACATATATTTGTACCTTTGTACATTTACATGACTTTAACTAAAATGTATTTGTACAAAAAAGGTTTGCATTACTGGGTTCGGATTCTTGCCCGGGGCATTTAGCGTTTGTATTGTACCAACCAGTTCCTTCATTAAAGTTATTTGTAAAACGTTGTTTGGAGAACATTCCAGTATTAACTGCAAACACTAATAAGTATGTTCAAAAATAAGGGCTAATTGTTAAATACACGATTATCTTTCGGATTTTTAGTAATATTATGGGTGTATAAAACATATATCAGTAACTAAAGTTTTCGTAAGCGCTGACTATAGATATTCAGCATCGTATCCAAAAACGTATTTCATATGTGCAAAAATAACCATAAAAATGTGTTGTAAATATTTACAGTAGTTTACTTGTAGCATTACAAATTATTTCTATGCAATTTGTTTCCAAAGGACTGTTTTGTAAAAGTACAACAATAATGTTTTCTTAGTACTGTTGGTAAAATTTTGGTAATAAACCTAAATTGCAAGAGTGTAATAATGTTTTAGAAATATTCCTTAAATAATAAATATGGACAAAAAATTAAATAACCAACATTGCAAGTAAGACCGACTATTAAAGGTTCACCTAAACAGGGAGTGTGTCTGTGTTTGCGAGGTGGGATGGTAAGTGCGTCGCTCGCTAGTGCTTCTAGCGAGATATCGCCTCTAAGCGCAAGGCTCTAAACTGGCGCGCAGTCTTCTCGTTCTGCATAGGGCAACTATGATATTATAGTGGTAACAGTAACATTATATGGCGGAAAAAAATAATATAAAAGGATAAATGCAAGTTCTTCGAGTACTTTCAACAAGCTCTACCGGAAGTTTCATACATAGATATTATCCTGAAAACAAGCTATTTCCACCCTTATAAAAATACAATTTGAAACTTTGTGACTGGATCAGAAACCGAAGGAGACCGATTATGGCCCACGAGCTGCCGATCGTAAGCATCGAGCGACGGACACGCCCGAACATGGCCGAATATACACCAATAGAAAGCCATTTAGAAACCAATAGAAAGTCACTTCATGAATATGTTGTTCCAGAATAAGCTATCATTCACTATTTTAACATGTAATGTTTGGTGAGGGGGCCGATAAAATTATTTTCCCTTGAGTCAATTGTTTCTCTCGACAGCCCTGAGATTAAGCACCCATTTTATACCATTATTTTACTCATCCGGTCAGTAAATTATAAGCACCTTAATGGTTATGGATATAAACAACCCTACTTTTTTTTTCAAAATGGTTGAAGGCAGTCATATACAGCCTAAGATTTTGCGGGCTCTAACAACCAACTAGGAGTGAATTTAAGGGAGATTTTTGAATGTGAGCCAGTTGGAAAGCCTATATGCTTTTAACGTACTGTAAAATGTTGGTCAGTTTTCTTTTACCAGAGTAAGTGTAACATCATGGCAGCCATATTGAATCCACCATGTTGTCTTCATCTGCTAGTGTGTGCTGCCATCATACTGATTTATTAATTACCTGCTATATCGCACTGGTGTCAACCACTAGACAATCACCTATTGTAGTGGCTGCCATATTATCGGCTATCTTGGCTGCCATTTGGAAAATTTGTATTTATCAACCAAATAAATTCGGAAAAATATCCAAAAATCATTATTAAAATTTCTTTTTAATGCATTGAGTGACTCAATTCATTACGATCCTTGGTCAATGCAAAAAGCATTATAATAATTAATCTTCCTCACTGCAAACAAGGACTCTATACACGATAACTGCCCGGCTGAATAAATATGCCTATCATGGAGGACGTGTTCGGTGCGCCTTATTACTACTAAGACTGCCGAATACAAGCATAAAGGCGAACTGTCTACGAACTGTGAAAAATTTTGTGCATCTTTAAGGGGGATTAAGGCCTGCAAACTAAGATATCTCCGTCATTTTGCTCTAATTAAATTTTAAACTGTTTATCCCGGTGTTTTGGCATTTCAAGGCATAAATTATAACTCCCAGACATTCCATACATTGTTGAGCCCACAGATTTACTAGTCTGTAAGCGGCCGGGAGGAAATAACTTGCATGCAGGCCACTACACCAGTTCACAATTAGCTTACATGTCAACCAAGTATGATTTATCACAGAAGCTCTATTTCAAGCAGCATCGCAGTATTTGTAATCGCTAGGGACCGTAAAAATTCGCGGGTTCAATGACCTGTAGGATGAACTCCATAGTACACTCAGTCAAATGTCACCCACTCATTGGCTGCTGTCTGTGATTAGATAAAGCTTTGGTCGGGTGTATCTCATTGGCCCAGAGTCAACCAGGTGAGTTGTGAGCCAATAGCATAGGCAGCAATGAGGTATAACTATTTGTATTTAAGCCTTTTGCGAAATGAATTCGCTAATTATTCCGGTCTCTAGTAATCGCGTGGTGGCAAGGCCCGGTCCACCCTTCGAGCTAAGTGATGACCTCCACTCTCATAGAAGTGGGAGCCACCAGGGTCATGTGTCGTGCGCGCAGGAGAAGCGGTCGGCGCTGCGGGCCAAGGCGTGCGGGTCGCCCGGGCCGCCGGTCGAGCTGCGCGGCGGCGTGCTGTACTCGAGCTGCGACTGCAGGCGCCGCAACGGGCTGCAGGACCGCTGCCCGCGCACCGGCTGCGGCATCCCGGAGTGCCTGGACATGCCCGAGCCCACCTGCATCCCGAGCGGCGGGCCTGGGCCCAAGCCGCGCGACGCGGACAAGGAGTCCGGCGCCACCTCGCGGGTCAGTAGTGTCTGTCGACACTTAAACATATCAAATCTACACTTAAACGACACGAAAATCAGGATAGTTACCCTAATTTGCATAATCTTTGTGTGTCCCAGAATCTACTTGCTCCCCCTACTCACCGGCATATTTCGCAAACTTGTCCCAGAATCGCACTGCTCCCCCTACTCACCGACTTTAATTGAAAACTTGACAAACATAAATGAGGTTTCGAAAATATTTTAATTTATGTTTGAAAAAGTTGTGTGTTATTCATAAACTACATATTTTAATGTTATCCTCATAAGTAGGTATACAACAAATGGTCAAAAAAATGTATGAAATATGTATGAGGAAACCAGAGATATTTTTTGGCGTGTGGAGTAGCAGCCCTGTAAATTTGTTTATAGAACTACTTAAAAACATTTTATTTGGCTAATATAACGATTGGATGGTGAATGGAAGCATGTAAATGTTGTTTAGACTTCAGTCCTTGTAGCGTAACATAATCAGTAAATTCACGTTTTATTTCACATGTATTCCTATCCCTTATTGAGAATCCTTTCAGCAAGCACACCGATCATTTTCATCGCGCCATGTTTTCTTCTTCGTTTTGCGAAGTTTCAACACCTGCAAACACTTGATAAAAATTAATAAAAATTCAGTTTCTTCTATTGCAAAGTAATAACAAATGATGGTCTTATAAAGTGGAAAATAAATAATATATTTGATGTATCAAATATAAATAAAATACAATATCTTGAAAATTCCTTTATTTTTTAAAGGTTAGTGTTAGCATTAAGGTGCCACCAAAACTGTCTCAATGCTCCTTTTAATGTATCCACCTCTTGATGAAATCCTAGAACATGGAGGGAAATGAGTACTAAACAACTTCTAATATCTCTTGCTTCTGGCTTATAGCTTTAAGCTTGGAATTGCAACCATGCATCAATATATTTAAAATATTTATATCGCAGTTTAACATATAGATATTTTGGTATCGGTACCTCGAATTTTAATAAAATAATGTTTGTAGCATTTATTTCCAAAATTTAGAGACATGTAAATAAGAAAACCTGTTACATGTGATTTCACTATTAAAGCTTAGATATATCAAGAATTGAGTATTACGTATACTTAAATATTACATTTCATAATAAGCAAAACAAGGGTAAAAGTTTCGATGTTTCGATAGCTCAATACATCGATTTTAAGTCGATATTTTATCAACATCGATATCAAACTAAATATCGATATGTGAAAAAGTTTTGTAATCCCTAGTTTTAGCCGAGTCAAAAGTGAAGAGTTCGCTAACGTTTCGGTCGACATTGCAGTTTCCATTATCAGGGTACCTCTCCTACTGAGAGCCTTGGCAGTCATTTTTCCTTTAAATACTTTTGCCTGATTGGCTGCAGCTGTGTGTCACCTGAGATGAACTTATGTGATTGATTGGAGCTGCTGGCCAATCTGGTGTCTTTTCCCTTCTGTTTGGCTGGGCTATCTGTCCAGTAGGAAACTGTTACCCTGATGAAGGTGGCTGTTATGGAAAATTTCAAGCCATGGGTCTTTTAGTTCGTCCTTAATGTTATTAAGTTTAAATGACTGGGAGTTTATCAATATATTCGTTACGTTTACGACTTTCTTAAAAAATATCACTATCCATCATGTCATTTACCTCATTCATATTTCATATTTTGACAGAAAACAGTCTTGAAAAGGGGTTTTTCTTGGCACCTAGCAATCATGATAATCACTTAAGGCCAACAGTTGTATCTTTAAATAAATCTGCATTACAATATGTTTATTTTTTTCTCTGCATCTTTTCGTCCCAGCATTAAGAAGATAATGAAATAAGATAATAATAACCTGGTAAGGAATCAGCTACGACATTTGATAAGAAACCATCTGAGTTCGTTACTTGATGCTACTTGGCTCGGTTCATCGTTGTTTGTAGACTTATCTCACCACCTTTCCACCATAGTTAATGTTTCTGTTATTGATTGCACTGTGTATTAATTTCGGCTTATCTATAGTCTTTATCATGTAACTTGTCTCAAAACTTAACATTTCTTCAAATGTACTATGCATTATTCTGCCACTGTTTCTCAGTCAACAGTGGTTGGAAACAACTTTGTGTGATTTTCATTTTTCGTGAACAAACATCGTGATATGTAAGTGACAGTTGGGAAATGAGTATAACTAATACTACTATCACAAACTGTCAAATTCTCAGCAGAGTTAATTGACACAGAATTTAACTCGTCTTCTCACAAATGTAACCACATATTTCAACACATTTCTCCCTGCCCACTAAAACCATCCAAATAACTGTGGCTTCATTTACTTATATAATTATCTGATCGGTGTTTTATTTGAGCAAAATATTAATAATTTAACTGGATACTAATGTATTGGCTTAGCGCCCGAGGACAGAGAGATATGGTCTACAGAACTATCTCATCCTAAGCATTCTCGTGTCCGAAGTTGTAGTTTAATTTACGGTTCCATTAATTGTGGAGCTCAGGAGTGAGAAACATTGAAAAAATTATACATTGGGAATCTCAATAAAACATAGTAAAAAATGGGAAACTCAATAAAACTTAGTATAAAATAGGAACTCAATAAAACATAGTATGAAGTGGGAAATAAAACCAACTCCTGATATTCTCGACAATTTCGGTATAACATCATTATTTTGTAAGTTATAAGGAATATCAGAAGGTTTCTACTTCGTCTGGCCAGTGTTGCCAGATTGTTTAGTGTGTGTCTTTATCGTGGGATTTTCACAAAGCATAAAATTAGTAATGGAGCAAATTAATTATGTTGAAAGTTGTAATTGTTTAAATATGGAGCTTTTAAAATTGGTTTGTATGATATTCTTGTTTTCAATTGAAAAAAGTTCTAACTGTTTTTCTTGGCAAGATATTAACGAAATACGATAAGGGCATAAACGATTTATCACAACCACCTGTCTAAAACGACCACACTCCATCAGAATAGAGTGTTATTTAAGAAACTTTCTTAAAGGTAAGCACAAAGATACACGATTCACGAAAAAAAAAGATATTTATTTTCCCATCGGTGGGCGATAATGGTTTTAAATATTTTAATAAAACTTGCCACTTACATGCTGTGGCGCATTACATAGCTGTAAAGAACATTTTCCGAATTAAACTTGGAATTTTCCTAGCAGAAAGACGTGGAGCACTGTGCCCGGGCCAAACCTGGAGGAAGTCTAATATTCATTTTTTTTCCCCTAGCCCAACTAAAAACTAAGTGTATTTATAGGAGGGTCCGGGTTAGGGGAGGGACCTAGGTGCGTCTCAGGCCGAAGCATATACGCCTGGTTATGCTGGGATCAGCCATGCAGGGAGAGGGTCGCATGCATCGTGTGCAAGGAGGGGATTGGCCAGCCATGGCAGCGATTGATGTCATGACTAACTCCCCTATATCAAAACTAGCTTAAAACTACTAGTTAAGTTGGACCCAGGTAAAACCTGCATAGTCACAGGGAAACCCCTGAGCACAGACAAGCGGGATGCAAGGACATGCATTATTTGCAGAGGATGGTCTGGATGACGATTTGGACAGAGTATGAAAGAGTCTACAGCTGTTGGGGGGGATGGGGTAGATTGGGAACTTTAACACGTAGGACTGGGTCAGACCCCCGATCAATTCCGAACATATCCGAAGCAACCTGTTCCCTGCCCCTCCATCAGTGCCGGCGAGCATAGAAAATGGTAACCATGTGTTGTACAAACTTACAATATGTTTGCTTGTAGTATTACGAACTATTTCTTGGAAACTGTTTTCCAAAGGAACCTTTTTGTAAAAGTACAAAAAGTTTTCGAAGTGAACCTTCTTTGCTGAGGGGGCTTGAATTTTCGAGCGTTACCAAAATTCCAATCGCATGAGGGGGAATAGTTAAGTACATGGTGGGGGAACCGGTAGAGGAGGAGACATCAGGAGAGAGGTAGAAATGACACGGCATACTTGAACACTTTAACACTTGCACACTTTCATACTTGAATACTTGCATACTTTAACACTTTCATGCTTGTGTAAAGGCATAATTTATAGCTCACATACTTGGATATATATTTTATCATCTGGGACCTTGGCCAAAGAAAATTATGATTCCTCTAGCTCAGTGGTTGCCAAACATTTCAGCTGGCGACCCACCTTTCCTTATAGGAATATCTCCACGGTCCATCGGTTAATGGTGGAGTAAAAAACCTTATTTGTATCGTATACGTTCCTTATGTATGTATAATTTAACATCAAATTTTCCATTCATATATGTGCTTTTTTTTAAGATACCGATTTATTATTGAAAAACAATTTGTGTTCTGATTTGAAAATGGTTTACAAAATACAAGCTCAAACAGTTATTTATTTAACAATAGATACGTGTTAGCACACAATTCGATTTGTTTTTGTTTTTCTAATCTTTTCTGATGGTTTATTCGATGGTTTCTGATAGTTTTTGGATCGAGTTGCGACCCACCGTCTGGGAACCGCTGCGTCTAGCCAATGATGAAATAAACGGGAAGCCTAAGATGTACATCAAGTTCTGTCCCTGCCCGAACACGCCCGAATATTCACCTTCGGCCAACCTCGGGTTATATATATATATATATATATATATATATATATATTTATATATATATGTATTCCTCTGTTTATTTTAATGTAGCTATACTAACCTAACTAACCGTCAATAGTAGTGTTTTAATGTAGCTAACCTAACCGATCACTTTTAATATTTGAATTCATTTTTCCTGCGCAAAAATAAAACATATCCCGAGGTTGGTCGAAGGTGGAAATTCGGCGTGTTCGGGCAGGGACAGAACTTGATGGACATCTTCCATCCTCTGTCTCCTGTAAATTCCTACATGTAATGGATGCCAATTTGCATCCCGAATGAATGTGCCCAGGGTTTTCCCTGTGTCGGTGCAGGTTTTACCTGGGCCCAACCTATCTCTAGTTATAGTCTAGATTTATGAGTGAGGGGAGTTAGTCATGGCACCAATCGTTGCCATGGCTGGCCAATACCCTCCTAGCACATGATGCATGCGACCCTCTCCCTGCATGGCTAATCCCAGCATGACCAGGCGTATAGGCTTCGGCCTGAGACGCACCTAGGTCCCTCCCTAACCCGGACCCCTCTAATATACACTTAGTTTTAGTTAGGTTAGAAAAAATAAAGAAATCATGGACATCTTAGGGTTTTCGTAATGAACAGGTGGACTCCACGTGTGTGTGTCGTCTCGCCGCAGGTGGTGGGCCAGTGCGTGAGGCAGTGCCCCGACTGCTGCTGCCCCGTGCTGTGCACCACCGTGCAGACCGACATCCCGGAGGAGCCGGCCCAGGAGGAGGCCCCTAAGTACCAGTACGTGATGCTGGCCAAGCCGTGCGGACCCTGCTGACGAGCCGTCCCGCTCTGCCGTCGCGCGGCCCGCCCAACGGGACTTGACGTCTACTCCCGCCCTGCTGCGGGGACCCTGTTGGGTCTGTCTGCCATCCCTCTCTCCCGTCGCGCGGTCCTGCCAACGGGACTTGACATCTACCGCCGCCCCGCTGCGGGGACCCTGCTGGCGTCTGATGTTCTCGCTCTCCCGTCGCACGGTCCTGCCAAGGGGACTTGACATCTACCCCCGCCCCGCTGCGGGGACCCTGCTGACGTCTGATGTTCTCGCTCTCCCGTCGCACGGTCCTGCCAAGGGGACTTGACATCTACCCCCGCCCCGCTGCGGGGACCCTGCTGACGTCTGATGTTCTCGCTCTCCCGTCGCACGGTCCTGCCAAGGGGACTTGACATCTACCCCCGCCCCGCTGCGGGGACCCTGCTGACGTCTGATGTTCTCGCTCTCCCGTCGCACGGTCCTGCCAAGGGGACTTGACATCTACCCCCACCCCGCTGCGGGGACCCTGCTGACGTCTGATGTTCTCGCTCTCCCGTCGCACGGTCCTGCCAAGGGGACTTGACATCTACCCCCGCCCCGCTGCGGGGACCCTGCTGACGTCTGATGTTCTCGCTCTCCCGTCGCACGGTCCTGCCAAGGGGACTTGACATCTACCCCCGCCCCGCTGCGGGGACCCTGCTGACGTCTGATGTTCTCGCTCTCCCGTCGCACGGTCCTGCCAACGGGACTTGACATCTACCCCCGCCCCGCTGCGGGGACCCTGCTGACGTCTGATGTTCTCGCTCTCCCGTCGCACGGTCCTGCCAAGGGGACTTGACATCTACCCCCGCCCCGCTGCGGGACCCTGATGATGTATGCTGTCCTGCTCTCCCATCGCGCGGTCGTTCCAACGGGGCTTGACATCTACCCTCGCCCCGCTGCGGGGACCCTGCTGGCGTCTGATGTTCTCGCTCTCCCGTCGCACGGTCCTGCCAAGGGGACTTGACATCTACCCCCGCCCCGCTGCGGGGACCCTGCTGACGTCTGATGTTCTCGCTCTCCCGTCGCACGGTCCTGCCAAGGGGACTTGACATCTACCCCCGCCCCGCTGCGGGGACCCTGCTGACGTCTGATGTTCTCGCTCTCCCGTCGCACGGTCCTGCCAACGGGACTTGACATCTACCCCCGCCCCGCTGCGGGGACCCTGATGACGTCTGCTTTCCCGAGATACACACCAGCATTCGGACAGACATGCCATGTGAAGAACCATTTTCTAATCCTGCTAACCCAACTAACTCTTTTTTGCTAAGCCTTTTAATTTGATTTTTTTTCTCATTAAATCCATCAACATTTCGGTTTGAAGTCAGTGTTTTAATTACGTTCTATGTTTACTTTAGTAGAATTCCACAATTTTCGCAGGTTTTTTCCTTCCCCTCATCAACTTTATTTTGGCGTTTTCTTCTTTTTTTAATATTGCATAAAATGTTACTGGTCTGGTGTGCATTTTATTTCAGAAAATGTGCCCCTTGTTATATATTTGGGTAACCTTAATTATGTATTTATATCTAATTTTTTGTTTACTTATCGTTTCATAGTCACGGATGTTGAAGCATACAACTTAACTTATATAGGCAAATATTAAAACTAATTTTTAAAACAATCTTTAACTGGTAAGAAACTGCAAACAAATTACAATATGGCGGCTTGAGACCGAGCTTAAAGGGTCTAGTGAAGCACCGAGTTTGCAAAGAAGCGCGAAATCATCATTTTGCAAAAACAAATAGCAGGTATCAACCCTGGCGTATTAAAAATCAGTTATTACAACGACTTAGCCAATTTTTCAACCATGCACCCAAACGATGGATCAAAACTTTCAACATCTGCAACTCAGATGTCATTGAATCCGCCATTGTTTCCACCTCCTTGTGATATCGGTAAAGCGCCTGTATTTGTATTTATTTTTTTTTTTTTACTTTAATACACTGTGTTAACATTTTGCTGTTAAACGGTGAAACGTGCTTTTACGCACTGATGACTAATGAGATCGCAGTTACTTTACTTATAATCGTTCATGAGTCACCTGTAAAATAATGACGAAATGTTAATCATTTACTATTAACAATTACTACAAACGTTAACACTTAAGAGATCAGCTACATTATTTTGCTAAATATATGGAAACTAAACTGTCAAGACTGCGCGCCAGTTCAAGGCTTTCTGCTAAGGGTTAATATGTTGTGAAGTTATTGGAAATATTTTGCAAGTGCATTTTATTTAAACCTGGTATTTTGACATATCTATGGTGAAAAAAAAAATAAGTCTGTATCGGTAATGCGTCAGAAAGTGCTGAGAATGGTTATTAACGATGTGGCAGGTACTATTTTGTCTCATTCTTAACTGCAGAATACTCTAATCTGTTTATGTTAATTACCAACTTTATCCAGCTCTCCAACGATATACAGCATGTTCCATAAATCTACATCAAGCCGATAACAATTAATCGCGGTTCTGAATGAAAAGACCATAGTTCAAAAAGTGTCGTAGTTTTCGAGCTAAAAGCATTTTTTCAAAAGTTATTAAATCCCAACAATTCAAAAATTACCAGATACTGTTACTTCAAAATTTTCCTACGCAAACTAGTATAACTATTCAAAATAAAATCAAAAATTATCATTTGATTGACTTATGCGGAAACAATTTTTAATCCTTTAACTTCGATTATTCACATTGTAAAAAAGAATTACTTATCTGACATTAATTTTTCATTTTTAAAGTAACTTGCTAAATGATCAAAGTATTGTATTTTTTATTTGTGGCTACTCAAATTTACCCGTTTAAAAATTGTTTACTGCATAAGACTTCCAAATATATTTCCCTCCCCTCACCCCCCCCCCCCCCCTTTTTCTCTAAAAGTATAGCATGTTTGATTTTATTTTTGAATATTATCAATAAAATATTTATTTATGTGTTTACGTAGCAGAAACTATTAGTCACAGTATCTAAAATGTTGATGCAGGGAGGAGATTTAAAAACTAAAAAAAAAAACTAAAAATAAGATGCCTATTGCTCGATTAATTTTTTAATTTTTTTTTAATTCGGAACCTTTATTCACTGGCCCATCAACTGTTCTAGACTTTATGTTTAGTAATGGGACACACTGTGTGTTTTTAAATCGTACTGTTATGCACGGGTCGTTACCACAACGCTGAAATACCCAAACGCCGAATGTCAAAATTGACCACAACGCCGACAGCTAGAAAACTGATGTGTACCACAACGCCAAAATAACAACTGAATGAATTTGTGTGTGTTTCTTAAACGTACCTTAACGCCGAAATACCACAATCAAACCTAACCTTACCTAACCTAACCTAACCTAGCGTAATATAACCTAACCTAACTTAACCTAGCCTATCCTAGCCTAGCCTAACCTAACCTAGCCTAACCTAACCTAGTCTAACCGAACCTAACCTTTGTGGCAGTCCTGCAATGACATTTTTCGGCGTTAGTGTATTTCGGCGTTGTGGTAATTTGGCGTTGTGGTACACAGCAGTTTTCTAGCTGTCTACGTTGTGGTCAATTTGGCATTTCGGCGTTGTGCACAAGGGTCTAAAGGTGACGGGGCCCTCCAAGACTGAATATGCTCCAAACCACTGCTCATGGACATGAGTCATGCCGTGGTGTTGGCAACGAACCCATGACCCACACTGCAAGAGCACGAAGCTCCAGTTATCACTGAGGCCTGGCTTATTAAAAAAAAAAAACGTAAGAACTCCAGAACTCAATACGCAAAACGTCCAGCAACCACATTACAAATTGTCTGTTTATGAACTGCGCAACGCAAGTATATATATTTTTTTTTCAACTTTCAACTGTCTTGCGTTTTGGCTTTCGTTTCCGACGGCCTATTTTCGAACAGAAGTATTCCGAAATCTTTTTAATGCGCAGACGTTATTTTCTTGGAAATCAACGGTGTTACTTTTACTATACCATTACGTCATGTTTACACTTGTTAATTTTCCGCCAGTGAAATGAAATACCACTTTCAAGTAAAATTATTGACATGAGCTGACTTGGCCGGCGTTGTGCTGGTTAATACACTCTTGGGAGCTGGTTGTCGTAAAATACTTTCTTAGCGGATGTCTATGTAGCAAAAGGAGTACAGGTGCCAAATTTTAAGTCTGTAGGTCTTATAGTTCCTGAGAATTTTTTGATGTTTCAAGAGTATTTTGTTTCATACAAACTGCCCCCCCCCCTTTTTTTTTAACCCCCTTTAGGCATTGAATTTCAAATATCCTTCCTTAGTGCATCCCTAGGGTACTCAAGGAATATTTCCATCAAATTTAAAATCCGGAGGCTGTGAGTTGTCTGTCGATCAGTGTTAAGAGTTTTATTAAGTAGATTTATTTTGTTTTCTTGATAAGTATTAATTGTAAAAAAGAATCCCGCGATAAAAGTTTGTTTTCTATTGTTAAACTATTTTATGTTACATGATTTGTGGCTTCTTGCTGTTTTACAAATGACTGGTTTTTTGTGTTTTTTTTTTTTTGCGTTGGTTGCATGTTGCGATGTTGCGATGTTGCGTTCCTCAACGTTGTTTATAAACGCGGCCTATCACCGAGAACACGTGCTCGGAAGGCGATGCAACGAGCGTCACGTATAAACATGCCCTTAAAGCTGTGACCTTGAAGGGTCCGTGAACATTCAGTTCAGAAGCGCAGGTTTCGGAAGCGACGACGAACCTTCGTTCTCACGGCAGGGCTTGGCCCCCAAATTCGATTACGGGTCCTGGACCCAGGATTGGAGACGCTCCCCCCCTCCCTTTCCATTTTACAGTCACGTGCTACATTATAATTGCATGGTTATTTCTTACCGACACTCTTTTTAGAATGTTATTTAACCTGAAAATACAGCGTAATATATGGTTACTATTTTATAAGTAGAGACCTGAAAAATTCGCGGGTTCATTTCGTGTTATGCTAAAATTTAAATAATTATACCTTAGTGCTGCTTCTGTCATTGGTTCACTGTTAATCTGGAGGACTGAGGGCCAATTAGAGTCCCTCACTGATAGAAGTGTCGAATCACAGGCCACCCAGTCGAGACGACTCACAAGTCAGAAGCCAATGAACAGTTGGCATTTCCAAAAGTGTGTAGGGGATATTGGAGTCTATCCTGGAGGTCATTGAAACCGCGAATTTTTCCGGTCTCTATTTATAAGTCCAAACTAAACTTTGTTTATAAAATCATTTTACTTTAAAATAACCACAGCAAGTATTTATATTAATTTCATATACTGAGATAAAAATGAGAATAATTACAGAAAAATAAAATTAGCTGTAGGTGTGTAAAATCTTCTAAAATTTTATTGAAAAAAAATATTCCATTTTTTTTAGTTTTTAAAAATTATAATAGTTGAACATTTAAAAATAAGCAGGGCTGGGCCCAGGGGTCCACCCAGCCCCTCCCTTGTGGGGGCCATGCGGCAGGGTGAGTCTGCGATGGTCTCCCGTTGCCTTCCGCAGCGTGGGAGGTAAGGGACCAACAGCAGGTAACCATGCCCACATTACTACATTGAAAAAAAAAATTTGAATGAAACAGTAATATTCATGTAAAATTACAGCTCTTTGTAAATTAATATTCATTTGCATGAAAACAACGATATCAACAAAAAAAGAGGTTTTTGCAGTTATGCTGGGTTCGGATTCTTACCAAAGCATTCACACGTTGTGCTTTCCCAGTACCTCCAATAATTACTTATAGTTAATTGCAAACCGTCCCCTGAATAGTTTTCCAGTATTAACTGCGCTCATTAATAAACTAAATTCCAATTATTTAATATTCTATTATATTTTCCATACTTTCAAAAAATATTATGCTTTAATGAATATTAAAATAAAGGTATAAAATTATGAGCCAATTTTTATAAGAAATGCTCAGTTTTATCTCGATAAACGTATTTCATTCATGCAAAAATAACCATAGCCATGTGTAGTTCTAATAAATACATTTCTTGTAGTGTTACGAACTATTTATTGGCAATTGGATTCCAAGGAAATCTTTCGTAAAAGTACGGAAAAAATGTTTCTGTGTGCTAGCGACTCGTCCTCTCACGAGAGACTGCAACCATTCGTTGGGCAAACGGAATGGCTGACTTTCTTCCAGATAAAATTTTCATTGCTAATTTAGAATAGAGTTATTTTAGAATGTATTTGGAAACCACCACGGTTTATGAAAGTGTCATGTGTTGAAGAACAGGTCTACGGTAACAACAATCAATCAGGTAAACGTCCCTAAATACAATATATATGGGTTGTGGACACCCCAATTTTCCAAGTGTTACTTGATATAAACAACTTTGTACCAAGTTTATGTATACTATGATGAAATAATTTAACTAAGTCTAATTCACTTTTATTGCAATCTTGTGATTGCAAGTTTTTGTCACAATCCTGAAAGTTAAGGCTGGGACCAGGTTACATCAAGCTTTACATAACCAAGTTTGAGCAGTAAATCTAAAACCAATCTCATGGAATGAATTACCTTAGTGTTAAGACACTTGCCTCACATTCCAATCATTCTGGTTTCGTTTTCCATTTTTTTTTTATTTGCAACATCTTTTCTCTCTGTATACAGCATTTACAAGAACTAACTGCGTGAATGGTAAGGAAGTCGCAAGGAACGGAAATGTGTAACATTAGTGCTGCCATCTGTGGTGGATGGTGTGAACCAAAGTTCGCAAAGCCAAAGGGAAACTTTATAGTATTATCTTCTTAATTAATTTTAACAAGATGTAAGGTATTTTAATAACATTACTTTTTTAAGTCAGTTCCAAAATAGGGGTTTATTTTTTATTCATGCCATTTTCGCTTTCATCGAAGCCGTTTCATTATACAGTTTTTAAATTTCGCTCTGCAAACGGAATGATTCGATAGTCCACGTAGCTGCTCCGGCAATAAATTCTAGCGGAAACTAAGTGTCATTCACGTCAATAAATGTTGTTAAACACAGTTTATTTTAGTTCATTCATTCTCGCTTACAATTTTTAAGGAATTATACGTTAACCTCAGTGTCCAAATTTTTGTATTATAATTGTATTTGCAACATGTAAATACGAGAATTTTCTCGTAACCAAGTTTATACATTAACGTTCACTCCCCGTGTTCCACGTGTTTGGCTTCCCTCCTGTAGTCATCTCAATATACTGTTTCTCTATGATGACGAGTCATTAGAGACCGGAAAAATTCGCGATTTCAATGACCTGTAGGATAGACTCCATGATCATCTACGCACGCGGGAAAATTACATCTGCTCATTGGCTACTGACTCGTGACACCTGTTAACTGGGACGCTAGTGATTCGATACTTATTTAGTTAAAGGTTTTACATTGGCCGAGTATCATTCAGATAAACTGTGACCCAATCACTGATGCAGTAAAAAGGCAAACGTTTTTGGATTCTAGACTATCACGAAATGAATCCGCGAATTTTTCAGGTCTCTACGAGTCATTGGCTGTATATACGCAAGGATGCGTCCATATCACACATCTCTACATCACTTAGCAAAATTTGTCACAATATATAGCATGCATTTCTAAAGCCATCCCCACACGATACTCATTTCCTTAGCAGTTTTCATACTTACTTTCTTCTAGCGTGCCTGCCCTCGTGTGTGTAACTTCACAGCAACCTTACAATAGCTCTGACTCCGGATATATAGAATTTTCCACACCCGAAGTCTTATACCAAAACCGTAACAGAACGTGTTCTATTTTTTCTGCTGTGCCCACGAGATGAAGTCAAGATGGCGGACAAACGTGTAGCAATATAAACCCGTATATAGTCACTTTCGTGAACATTACGGGAAGTAACAGACGTAATGGTACGTCAAAAGAAACTTTGTGATGGCAAAACAACCGTGGGATTATATTTAGTAAATTAAAGTTGTAATAGAAAGGAGTAATCGCAAGTTTTAAAAATACGTAACGAAAATGCACTTTACGGTTAATAAACATTGTCTCCTTCGTAAATTATGGAGGTCTCGGTGGCGTAGTGGCATAGCGCGTGGTTGTGGTGTTCAAGGATTAAGTTTTTATGTAGTTCAAAATCAAACCTCGTCACGGCAAAATTTCAGGACATAGCCACGCTCCCCTTTATCTATACATATAATTCCCACAAATAAAAGGAAATAATTCGAAAGCAAACAACAGAAAGAGTTGATTAATCCACCCCCCCCCCCCAAGAAATTTAATTCTATGTACACTCCTGTTTGGAAAACACAATGGGATAGACTGTAGTTCACAGGAATTAAAGCCACAACCCCAACCCAAACAGTTAACGAAGTTTACGGAAGTAATAATTTAGATTAGGTTAGGTTCAGTCGGTGTAGTAAGTATTAGATATTTATTTTCCCCGGGATAGTAGGTTAGGTTATCGTTACTAAAATTAAGATTGTCAAGGTGAGGTTAGCGTTTTTAAAATACTTTATGACCTTAAAATATATAAATGCATGCAATGTGGTGATTTATTAACGAGCTCTGGAACTGTTCGAATGTGGCTCTCATCCTTGTGAAATGTAGGCTTCCCAACATATTGCCTGTGAATTGAGTATTGAATCGACCACTGCCTGTGGTTAGTAATATTCTTCTTGAGTACTTCCAGGAAACCATTTGAAACAGAAATTTAAAAAATTGGTTGTCTGTAAAGTCGGTTTACGGACGATAGTTTAACGTGACAACGTCATAACAAAACATTGATGAAATGATTGCATACTTTTATGAATAAAATTGAATCATTTTTATTTTAATAATAAAATAATAAATACTTGAAATTATACTAGTAATCAGATTTTTAAAATGCAATAATAATTAACCTTTATTGCCGAAATTTTTGTTGTAATAAGCAATGAAAACCACATTAACTTTTCACTTCACTTTATAAACAGTCGATGAAACAGTTCACGTGTAGATGACTTGTAATTAATTTTAAAAACTGGCGTTTAGCTATAAAGTTTAAACATACTAATGAACAAGTTTTAATATAATAAACTGTAATCAAATATCTATCATCAATTATATGAATCACCATAATTTTTTAGTCAATTGTAACATAACCTATTTTTACTGCACTCGCCGACAACGTAACGGAACACAGCGTAACGGAACAATGAGCGTAACGGGACACAGCGTAACGGAACAATGAGCGAAACGGGACACTTTTTCGTGCGTGCAGCCGGCCTTCATCGATTTATTAGACGTTGTCACGTCAAAAAAATAAATGCCTGAAACCTGATTCGAACCCGGATCCATAATAGTGCAAGATGAATGTCTAGTCACTGCGAATCCAAGTTGAGAAGGTCACTTATTAAATGTTACAGCAAATATAAAGTTTCCCAAGCTCCATACTTAATCGCCAATTTTTCTACTAATTTACACGTTATAACCTATATCAATAACAAATATAAATGTATGTAAAATCTCAGTAAAAATTTTGATTCCGTACGGTTAAAATAAGGCAGGTCATATTTTAATTTAACAAAATATCATCTCAAGGAAATTATTATCTCAAAGAATTGTTATACATTTTGAAATAAAACTATAAAAAATTTTGTTTAAATGGGGTTTGTCGCGTTTTATT
The DNA here is from genome assembly GCF_032445375.1 of Bacillus rossius redtenbacheri. NCBI lineage: Eukaryota > Metazoa > Arthropoda > Insecta > Phasmatodea > Bacillidae > Bacillus > Bacillus rossius. The sequence continues at coordinate 46,677,073 of NC_086341.1, read as the reverse complement.
CATAATTTCTATTATTATTACCTGGAGTTTAAAATAATGCATTAAACATTAAAATGTTCCTCACCAAATATTGTTATATTTTTAATTTCAAGGTAGTTGAAGGTAGGTAAAATAACTGACTTTTTAATTTACATTTTAACAATTTAAGAAGCTTTTGTAAATATCAACTCCTTTTTTTTCTTTACAATTGGCAATTAACCAATAGTTCGTTTACAAGGAAAGTATTTCTAACGGAAATGTTTTTCAAAAAATGTATATTATGTTTTAAAAGACGGAAACACAATGACGAACTACGAACTTTCTGTATTATTAAAAATAATATTACGTAACGAATCGCACATTAAAATATTAGTTAAAACTATAAACAGAAGTATGATTCACAAATATATATATATTTATTATAATAATAATGAAAACTATGTATTTTAATAATTTTGTGTCATATATAAATATGTCGAATTAACACGTACACGTGGAGTTAAGAGTTAACCTTGCGCACTAAAATTAAACCTTTCTCCATGGTGGTTGTTTCCTCGTAGAACTAACATTTGTTTTTAAGTTGTTATTGACATTCGAACGTTTCCTGCGCCATTACAGAAAAATTCCTGTCTTCGACCAGTTGACTTCTCCCAAGCGGAAGTCAACATTTTCAAAATTATCCGTGAGGACATCGAAGGAGCGCACTAAACTTCTCAGACATGGACTGCAGGTGAGAAACCATTTCTGCAGATGTATAACTTGGCTAGGAGTTATTATTTTCATATGAATATCTTACGGTTTTCGAACGTGTGTGCAAGTCTCCGATTGTTAAAGCTTTTAGTCTTCAATTAACTTTTATTTCAGTAATTAATGCATTATATCGTTCATAATTCTTTTTATTTTCCCTATATTTAATTTAATTGATATTTACATTTAAAAATCTCTCCTTGTAGAACTCGCAAAATAATGCAAACGTTTTCCATACGCCACATTTTTGTTTAAATTATTATTTTGCATTGTGCCTCACACCTTTTATTATGTATGGCAAATCTTTCAATAATGTTTTTTCGTGTCAACGTGAGAATAAATTCCACACACACAAAACATTTTTTTCCCCTTATCGTTAAAAAGTTTTATCAACTAATTTCTTACTTAGTTGACAATGAAGCACATATCATTACTAGTCAATCGTTGGCTTCAATTTCAAGGCATTCTCTATTATAATTACCGGTAATAGTTTTTTTTTATAATAACCGAAACTTCGGTATATCGGTTTCAATAATAACCTGCTTTGAGATAATATTTAAAAAAAATACCCTTAGCAAATTTATGTGAATTTGGTGAGATAAGAAAGTGATATGATTCCAATTTATTTTCTTTAAAATATTTAGGAAATCCCAATAACTATTGATTACTGATAGAGATAAAAGTACTTGTTCAAATATATATGCTAATTTAATCAAAAATGTTATTACGTTAAGTAAAATTTTCAAAATTTTAGTTTTCATGTTACATATATTTAATTATTAATTTTAAAATTCACATTATTAATTACCATGACAGAAAACTTTAGCAAAGCAATTACTTTTAATAATAATTAAAAATAATACATCATACTAAACCTTTGGAGGAAAAGATTACTGGCGTAACTTAAATTTATAATAGGGTCACAGGAATATATTTACTACATAATAATTTACTATGCTAACATAGCAAATTTTATACACATAAATTAACCTTATTTTTCAAAATGCTTGCCTGATTAACATAATAAGAGTCCAGCATTTAGTATCTAATAATATAGTGCAGAATGAGAGTTTAAAACTTTTGAAAAAAAATGCATATCTAGCTCAAAAACTATGCTTGAATGAAACATCAAATGATATGTGTAATTAGGAGCTATTTTTCGTACGAAAGACTCAGTATTATTTTAATATAAAAACGTATTTCGTGTATGCAAAAGCGTAAAGTTGCAACATCGTGTGGTATATCGCCAACTAGTGGGACTCTAGTAGATAAGGTTTGATCAGGATGAACAATGGGCTAACAAAGTTTATATCAGTGGTTTTAGGATTTTCAAACTTGCGGCACACTTGTGGTATCACCTGGTTGGTGACGATGTGATACTGCAGTGTTGTTCTCCCCCGCAGACCGTGCTGCCCTCCAGCCTGTGGACCGTGCTGCCCGCCAGCATGTGGGCCCTGCTGCCCGCCGCCATGTGGGCCCTGCAGCCCTTGCGGGCCCTGCCCCCCGCCCTGCAACCCCTGCTGCCCGCCCTGTGGCACCTGGGGCCCGCTGCTGACCGCCTCCACGCGCGACATCATGGTGTCCATCTGCAAGCCCTACTACGGCAACAGCTGCTGCTAGGTGACTGCCCGCTCGTCCTCTGTAGTTTACTACTGGAGCGGCTCCAGCCTGTGCCCTGCGCCATCTAGGGGAAACACGTCACGCTGTAGTTTGCTACTGCAGCGGCTCCAGCCTGTGCCTTATGCCCTGCGCCATCTAGGGGAAACACGTCACGCTGTAGTTTGCTACTGCAGCGGCTCCAGCCTGTGCCATATGCCCTGCGCTATCTAGGGGAAACACGTCACGCTGTAGTTTACTACTGCAGCGGCTCCAGACTGTGCCCTATGCCCTGCGCTATCTAGGGGAAACACGTCTCACTGTAGTTTGCTACTCCAGCGGCTCCAGCCTGTGCTTTGCGCTATCTAGGGGAAACACGTCTCGCTGTAGTTTGCTATTCCAGCGGCTCTGCCTGTGCCATATGCCCTGCGCTATATAGGAGAAACATGTCTCACTGTTGTTTGCTACTGCAGCGGCTCCAGCCTGAGCCTTATGTCCGTGCGCTGTCTAGGTAAAACGACGTCTCATTGTTTAAGAAAAATATACTTTTCTTTATAATGTTCATTTTGCAACTGTCACCTAAACTCCCCATCGAGTATTTCGAATCGCAATAGGGTCAACTTAATGATCCCCCGATTTTGTTATCATTAGTGTTTTTTCAGTTGCCTCCCACTGTGGAAGCAATTTTAAAGACATATTCACGTCAAAAGTATACGTTTCAAATACGCTGAGTTTTGCTTCAGACCAAAAAATAAAAGAAACCAAAACAATCAACTTATATAACTGAGACATTATGACTTGTCTGATTATCTACCATATAACGTGAGCACAGCCACATTTAAAAATTTTCACCTAAGATTTGCGAAAAGTACTTGTTACCAATTATTCCAGGGACTTTGGTACATTAACGGGTGCATTCGTTAATTTATAGCTACAGAATTCAATTCTTTTAACATGAACTCAATGATTCATCATGATGTTCATTAAAAACCTTTAAAAATATTTTAGGGTATGTATTTATCAGTACCTCTAAGGTAAAGAACAATTTATCACAAAGTTTATAAATTTTTTCATGAGAGTGAGTGTTCATTTGTTTTTTATGTTATTTTAAGATTCTCCCGCTAATAACTGAAATTGATTAATGAAACCTAAGCACGTAATATTTGGTATTTTTATAAGACGTCTTTATAAGATGTCTTAATTGTGCCGACTACATTTCATACAAGAATTTTATTTTGTCACCTAACTCTAGGGTACAGAATATATATAAATATAAATATAGATACCAGGGTCATTCAAATATAGACCGGAATTTTTTTGTTCGGATTTATTGGTGATTTATGAAAACACAAATTAAATGCCTTAATATTCTACGTAGTTTCCTTCAACAGAAATTCGCTTTATGAATCGGATAGGAAGCTTTTTGATCGTTTTATTAAAAAATATAATATGGTTGCTCCAGTAGCCAGTTTCACACGCACTGTTCAACCGCAGCTTCATCTTCAAATCCATCCCCTCCTGATGCCTCCTTCAGTGGACCTTCCACAATCGCTGGTCACCGGACGCCGTTCATAGCTTTCATTTTCCACTTCATCCCGACCATTCGCTTTAGTTTTGCTCAGAGTAGCAGCACCCATCTGTGCTTGGAGGTAACCTTTCCAGTTTGCGACATGGTTGTGCTCGCTCATAAAATCCTGAAAGATATCCCCTCTGGGAACATGTCCCAAAATGGCTGCCAGACAAGTGATGCATCGATACAGGCCAGGTGAAAGATGGCATGAAGTAAAAATATCAGTAAAAAGACCTTATCAATTTTCCATTTGATAAATGTTAACTTATTGCCTCCCTATAACGTTTAATAGAGGTTAAGGTTAGGTTAGGTTAGGTATTCTGTGGACACTCACTACCAGCGTTACCTAGTACGAAACTGAGGAACTAGGTGCTTGTATCGATACATTACTTGTCTGGCAGCCATTTTGGGATATGTTTCCGGAGGGGATAACTTTCAGTAATTTAAAGCAGAAAATAATATGCATTTTAAGAAATCTGAAAGGGTACCTTTCCAGTTTCTACCCAGCTACACTACCGCCACCAAAAGTATGAAAGGTACATACCCTTTCCGAGGGGATACAATTCTATCTTCCCGTCATGTAACGGCAACACTGACATGACAGACGTGACAGTGAGTGTCGGGTCGTTACCACAAAGCCGAAATACCACAACGCCGAACGTACAATAACGCCGAATACCATAACGCCAAATGCCAAATTGACCGCAAAGCCTACAGATAAAAAAACCGCTGTGTACTACAACGCCGAAAAACAGTAACACCGAAAAATGTTGCTGCGGGGAGGGGGGGCCACAGGAGAAAAATTAAAAACAACTGAATGAATTTGTGTACCTAACCTAACCTAGGCTAGCCTAACCTAACCTAGCCTAATCTAGCCTAGCCTAACCTAACATAATCTTACCTAGCCTAACCTTTGTGGCAGTCCTGCAATGACATTTTTCGGCGTTAATGTATTTCGGCGTTGTGGTAATTCGGCGTTGTGGTACACAGCATTTTTCTAGCTGTCGGCGGTGTAGTCAATTTGGCATTCGGCGTTATGGTTTTCGGCGTTATTGTACGTTCGGCGTTATGGTTTTCGGCGTTATTGTACGTTCGGCGTTGTGGTTTTCGGCGTTATTGTACGTTCGGCGTTGTGGTATTTCGGCGTTGTGGTGCGTCCCCGTGAGTGTCGTGTGAACACCTGTCCCCTCTCCTTTCTCCCGCCAAAGCTGCGCTGCTCACGTCACTTCTTCAGTCAAATGAACCACATTTCTGTTTACGTGTGAATGGCCCTCGTACACACACACGTCCACCAGCCTGTTCAACCTGTTTGCAACGAAACACATCACTTGGAAGTCAGAGTCCGCTGTAGTGTCTACGAAGATCCAGTTTATTTTGAACTACGAATAAACCCCTCATTTGGTTTAGGTGATTCTTCATTAGAAATTTTGAATATTTGCTGTTACTTCCAGAAGTGTTAAAAATAACCATAGCAATGTGGTTTACAAAGTTTCAACATATTCTTGAGGATTTACATAATTTTCTTGGAAACTGGTTTCCAGATAAATATTTTGTCAATTTAGGGACATATTTTTTTCTGTGTAAGTATAAGACAAGTTAAATGATAGTTTGTAATTTGAAGTCCCCTGAATTATACCAACATACGTTTTTCAAATTGACTTATTTTTCTTCATAAACTTGTTACTGTTTGTTGACTGTTCTCCTGTTAACTCGTAACTGTTGGCTGAAGATTGACAGCTAACGTTTCAAAATAAATGCCATCTCAATCATTAGCTAAATGACAAAGATTAGTTTTGCAGCCTGGCTTGCAACCTAGTGGATATGCAATATTTCCACGTTCATAATCACTGGTGTTGTTGTTTATGTTTTTATTTTTGCACGTTTAATTTAAGTTGTGTTTGTAAAAATTTGTATTGTTATTAAAATAGCTTGTTTTTCTTTTCATTTCTCAGTCCTGGATGTCATCTTGGCCGAGATCCCAACAACATCTGGGGTCTCCTGTCCATAGACACCGAGAATCTTTTGGAGTTGCTGACCGGTGTACATATTGATTAGTTTTCCAGCTGTTTTCCTGATCATTTTGATATTGATTTTAAGCCATTAAGCGGTCTTTTTTTTCCTTTTGTTTGCCTTCATCACTGGAGATGAAATTAATAAAGTGAATGACTTATACCTAAAGTGAATACATTTTCTTTATTGTCTATCTCCATAACAAACTTCGAATGCAAGCTGGTAAAGGGTTAAATTCTAAATAAAGTAATAACTTTACATTATGTGCATCATTATTAACAGCAATTTCTATTTTACGGATAATATATTGATTTAATAAATGTCTGTGCAGGTATTCGCACATTTTGACATGAAATGTCATTTTTTTTACTTGTGTCAAGTTGTAATATAATGGGGTCTAGCTCAGAGCGCTGTCAGTTTTAACATTTCCAAAGTTAGGATATTTGGAATTCAATGATGATGTTACATAAGTTAAATGGACTTACGTGTGATGAATAGTGTTTTGTATTTAAAAATCAGTGACTGTGATTAATAATGTCAGTAGTAAATAATAGGGCATCCGAGGACAGGCTTCAAGGCTTGGAGACGGAAAGCCGACCGCCATCTTGGATTGTGACGTCACGGCGGCCATCTTAGACACAAAATTACTCAAAAATGACTCAAAATACATTTAAAAATGTAAAATTCCCGTTTGAGGGAAAAATTTCCCGTTTCATTTCTCGAAAATACAAATATTTGGAATTCTTACAACCTCAAAAGACTTTTGCCTTAGAAAGAACAAAAATTCCCCAAATACGCTAAAATTCCCCTACGACAAGCCAGCCTAAGCCTCTAACGGCCATCGTGGATGATCGTAACCATGTCTGTAAAATTCAAATTCTTTAATTTTTTACCAACAAATTCCGAAAAATCAAAAAAATATATATATTAAAAATATTGCTAACTTAAAATTTTTAGATACTTAATCGATTTCGGTCCTTAGTTCGATTCCCAGTGAAAGTAAACCTGTAAATGATTAACAATATATTTTAAAAATTTATAAAATAAAAGACAATTAATAAAAAATTCTTACATCATACCCTCCTGCTTGATATATGACGTGATCGCTCCAATTATCGTTACGGCCGCCCTCTTGAAAATCCGTTTATTTATGCTAGAAAATCAGAATTTTTTTAATTTATAAAAAATATTAATCATATTTTAGTAAAATATTCCGCAATCTTTAATCAAGACATCACCAATGCACATTTTGTTACAGTCGCCATCTTCGATTCTAGAAACGTTGCACTTTTCGTTACGCCTTCCATCTTGGATGTGTATGACGACTTCTTTGCACGTTCAGTTACGACCCCCATCTTGGATTCCAGATCGTTGCAATTTTCGTTACGGGCCCAAACTTGAAAATCTATAATTTTTAAGCTAAAAAAATTAAATTAATGAATATTTTAATATAAAATCAACCCGACATCTAATATAATTATATTACGACCACCATATAAAAATTTGTAATCACGCATATCAACAACTATGCATAATTCAACTTGAACATATTAGCTTACACAACTTCCCCAAAAAATAGTGCAATACGCAAATGTTTACAGATTTTCAACGCCATATTGACACTGAAAGATAACAATTAACAAGAGTTCAAGGAAGTTCGTAATAAATAATATTTTACCTACATATTACTTATTTTTTAATTTTTATAACCTATATCCCCCAAGGTACTGATAATTATAAATGTCTTAGAGAATGGTAAAATGTAATTATACGCAGATATTAAAAATATATGCTTCCATGCAGCTTTTAAAACACAAGTACGCAAACACGAGTAGAGAATATTACTTGTGAGTTAGGACTCTGAAATTTTCTGGTCCTAAATGGAATAAATAAATTAAATTTACTAATTGTTTTTTAATTATTATTACTACAGCCATCACATCCACAACGATTAGATGTTTAATTTGATATATTATAACATATATCTTGTTATATAAAAGTTTAAAGAAATAGTTGTGGACTTTGTGGATTTTTAGTCTATAAGGTTCATGACAACACCGGTAGAGAATTGAAACTCGACCTTACATACACTAACATACTTTAGAAACCTACACCCGATGACATCAATCAGATGAAATCAAGATTGCGGTCTCCACTAAACAAATGGCTGCCTCCAGCAGACTATAATGCATATAAATATATAAATAAAAGCGTTGGGTGCATGGTGTCAATAGTTATAAATATGTTATGGACATACATTATAATTTTGATAATATCTTAAAAAGCACCCCACGCTTTTTTTGTATTAAAATACTTTTTTTCTTATTTACATTATTCTTAATTTATATTTATTAAAATTTATTTTCTAATTCGATGTGACAACGTCTAATAAATCGATGAACGCCGGCTGCACGCACGAAAAAGTGTCCCGTAACGCACATTGTCCCACTACGGATGTGTCCTGTTATGCTCATTGTACGCATGCGTGGCATCTCTCTTCCACTTGATTGGAACAACCATCGATTTGACTTTTCAATCATATTTTCGTCGTTTGAATTATTAATATTATGTAATCAGACGATCGTCCATCGATTATCAGCACAATCGGTTCGGTTATTTAAAAGTAATGTTGAATATTCAAATACGTTTTAAAACTTCCACAAACAAAACAAAAAATTTATATAATAAAATAATTGTTTCAGATGTTATATATTATATAACATCTGAAACAATTATTTCCAATATGGCGTCGTGGCCTTACGGTTAGCATCGCTGACTACCGATTTAAAGGTTGACGGATCGAATCTCGGCCGTTGAAAATTGTTTTGGACTTGTAAAAATAAATACGGCGCGCGCGAGACTTCAAATGTAATAAATATATTTGAATTAATTAATGCAAATAAAAGTAAATTTATTAATTAAATTGTAGATTTCATTTCACTTCTTCTGTGTATCCATACAAAATAGTGATAATTCAATAAAAATGATTTAATTTTATTCATAAAAGTATGCAGAGGTAGATTTTATCATACAAAAGATAGAAAAATTAAAAAAAAAAATTCTTCCTCAAAGAATATAATATTTAAATGCATAAATGGTTTGCTTGCAAAAACTTATTACGACTCAGTCTTGAGACCGAATATGAAATTTCATTTTCTTCTGGATCAATCATTTCATCAATGTTTTGTTATGACGTTGTCACGTTAAACTATCGTCGGTAAACCGACTTTACAGACAACCAATTTTTTTTTTAGTTAGATTTTCTATAAAAGTTTGTTTTTAGTTTTTCAAACTATTATTTATTTTTCATTTTTTAGTTGGAATTTATTTATTACATCAATTTACTATTAAAGTAAGTTTGACTAGATATTTTCTGCTTTTAAAATATATATTCGATATAGCGTGTTGAAGAACTATAATACACAATATTTTCAATAAAATCGGGAAGTCATTGATGTTTATTCGAAGTCGGTAACTTATTCGAGAAATGAGCAATTTGGACGCCTGCTGCCTCTCCGAAAATTTCATCTTATTCAAAGTCGGTAACTTATCTGAGAAATAGGTGATCGGCGCGCCTGGTAGTTTCCCTTCTTGGTCTTGGCGCAAAGACACTACCAGTTTAGGAAAACAAAAAATTGCTAATCCTGATCGTCCTAGTAATGATAACGGGTCTAACTGTTTAAAATATTGAATTGTCATCGGTCCTTCATAAGTATGCCAAATTTCGAGTTAATCTGACGTTTTGAAGGGATGTCAAAATCATGTTCAAAGTTTCCGTTACATACTATCATACAAGGGCCAATGCCTCCCCCCCCCCCCTGTTCCAAAGGTCTTATGGTGCGCGAAGGCACTGGATGCACGTCAAAATTAACGTACTTTCATTGCCCCAAATTTCTAAAACTCGGGGGCAAATGAGCTTTCTCCAGGGGGAGGGGGGGTGGGGGGTGGGTTGAGAGGTTGAGGACCACGAATTGCTCGGAAGAGCTCGAAAGAGAATCAATTTTTGAAATTACGGGGTTTCAAACCCCCCCCCCCAACTCACACACACACAAACACAATTGAAGGGGCAGTCGACTTCGGAAAAATTTACCACCTAGACCCGGACTCATGGACATACAAAAAGCATGGTTATTGCCCATAGCAAAAAAGTAGGGTTTTTGTCCCTAGCCCCTCCCCCTTTTTTTCACTTTTCGGGTTAAAGTAATAAAATTATTGTATTGTCATTGGACCTTGACAAATGTGCATATTTTCAAGTCAATCAAATGCATTTAATTTGGTGAAAATTACGTTGAAAGATTCCTTACATACAAGTGAAGCTAATAAAATCGTGTTAAAAATAATATTTTACCTACATATTACTTATTATTTTTTTAATTTTTATAACCTTATCCCCCTAGGTACTGATACTTATGTCTTAGAGAATGGTAAAATGTAATTATACGCAGACATTAAAAATATATGCTTCCATGCAGCTTTTAAAACACAAGTACGCAAACACGAGTAGAGAATATTACTTGTGAGTTAGGACTCTGAAATTTTCTGGTCCTTAATGGAATAAATAAATTAAATTTACTAATTGTTTTTTAAATTATTATTACTACAGCCATCACATCCACAACGATGAGATGTTTAATTTGATATATGATAACATATATCATATTATATAAAAGGTTAAGGAAATGGTTGTGGACTTTGTGGATTTTTAGTCTATAAGGTTCATAACAACACCGGTAGAGAATTGAAATTCAACCTTACATACACTAACATACTTTAGAAACCTACACCCGATGACATCAATCAGATGAAATCAAGATGGCGGTCTCCACTAAACAATATGGCTGCTTCCAGCAGACTATAATGCATGGGTAGGAGTGGGGAGCTTGATGATGATGGAATCGTAATCAAAAGTGCAACGCACAGGAGTGAGGAGCTCGATGACGAAGTCATCAAGTTTTTAAATTAAAATTTTATTAATACTTTTTTATAAATTTTTTTCCTACTTTCTAAGTTAATATTTGAGGATTTTCAAGATGGTGGACGTGACATCATAATTCGGTGGAATGTTCTAGAAAACAAAATGGCAGAATTTTCTAGAAAACAAAATGGCGGAATTAAAGTTAACCGCCGGAGGTGATGTAATCAAAGATGGCCTCCCGAAGTGATATAATCCAAGATGGTCGCTGGAAATGACATAATCCAAGATGGTCGCCGGAAGTGTCGTAATCAAAGATGGCCGGAGAAAGTACGTAATCCAAGATGGTCGCCGGAAGTGACGTATACAAAGATGGCCGGAGAAAGTGACGTAATCCAAGATGGTCGCCGGAAGTCACGTTATCCAAGATGGTCGCCGCGTATCCTTAGATCCCGACCCGCCGGGCGAGCATGGTTCTCTTTTTCGCCCGTCATAGGGATGACGCGTCATCGGTATGACGCTTCGCTACTAAAAGCGAGCATGGATCTTTTTTCGCCTTCTGGAAGACGCCTTAGCTACGACATGCCCGTCATACGTAAGGCGCAATGGCTTGTCAGTCGTAGACCCGTCATAGCCGTCATAACACCGTCATACAGCCGACTATGTGTGTAACTTTCATTTAATACTGGGAAATAATTCTTTCAAATTAGTTAAATAATATTTTTTCGTGAATATTTAAGGTTTTGCCTCACTTCTATTTACTCGGAAATTACGTATGTGAGATACACGATGTATCTAAAAAAAAGTTATGTTTTTCTCTGAACAAACTTCGAAACAACTTGTTTCCAATAATAATCACGCCGCATAAATAAATAGTTTCTATGTTTCGTGTGAATAAGACACATTGATTCTTTTTTCTCGTTATTTTTAACTGCGCAATACTCAGTTTACCAATATATAGGGCTATCATACTAAAAAAACTGCCAATCTGTCTACTTTTGTCATATCACTTAATAAAAAAATAAAGTCAGGACAAAATAACGTAATATTTCAACTAGATAGAAGATAACATCACATTAGTTAATTATTCTGTATAAAAGTTAAGTGTAAAACACCTATAAGCGTGTGGCTTATTAAACTTCTAAAAACAACTCATTTACCCTTCAGCTTCCATACGTGTAATAAAAGAAATTACTTGTAAAAATAAAATACATGCATTGATAAGAATGCCGCTGATAAATACATAATAGTCTGGTGGTTATTTTAAACCTTCGTTTTATCGCATTTTAAACACAAAGCATTTCCTCCAAACATTTAGTGACTTTTAGGTTAGGCCTACTCCCCACCCTCGTTGGTGGCTAGGTTTGCTCCTGCTGTATCGCATATTGAAACGTATTTTATTCACCTAAGATTCGCTCAAATACTTTCAGTATGATAAAATAGTAACAATGTAGGAATAATAATGTTTCACTTAGAGTTGAGAGGTTTCGTGTTTATAGTTCATACGAAAATTGTAATTTGTGAGAGGAGCGGCTTATGTGAAAAGAAAGTAATTAATTCCGTTAAAGGGTATTTTTAGTTTCTCTACTCTTCTGGTAGTTATAAAATGCAGACACAATACTGTCAACTACAGTTTACTTAATAAATTATATTCAGGCATTTAATTAACAACACCGACTTCGTGTTATATTGTTTCAAACTTGCAAGATGCTAAATAAATAATATCAGCGTATTCACCCAATACATACGCTACGGTACAAAATAGTGTGAATAAAACTTGCAGTGCACTAGAAAATATGCTATAAACAAGTCTAAGGATAATGTAATTAAATATAACAGTAGTATTTTTTGAACAGTGGGACGTATAGCACACCGAGTTGTTTCGGTACCTTCAAATCGGCAAATTAACTTTAACCGTGACGAAAATTACCAAATAATGATTAAATCAGGTCTAGTATTGTAATGTTTCACGTCGAGTCACAAAAGTGTTTTTAAATTATTTTTTTTTTTCATCATATGATTTAAAGTAATAATAACTGACCATTGAAAACAAAATTAGTAATAACGGGCAACACGTTTCACAAGATGGCTAAATAATATTTTCATATTAAAAACTACAAACTTTCACAGTTTCTAATGCACTCCTTAACCTTCTTATATACTATTGAATAATCATAAACGACTTTGCCATGTAAAATGATTTTATTATATTTTGAGACTGAGACGTGACGGGTGTTTTACTGAGCAAAAAATAGTCTGTAAAACTTATATTTACGGAAAACCAACAGGCGTACAGTGAAAAATGATATAAATATTGAATACAGTTGTGGAAAATATATAATTCGATAGACACATCATGCCTAAGTTTTACGAATGTCCACAATCTTGTTTTCGTGAAGGTAGTTTTCTATCGGCTGTAAATTGCTAGCAGATACACCAACTGCCAAATAAAACACATCCTTTCTGTAAATTCACTGCCAACCTCTGCAAATTATCGATTGCCAAGCCGTCGTAGGTGAGGCGCCTTAGCGATGACGGGAGAGATATGACGATGGGATCCGTGCTCGCATTTTCACGCGGCCGTCATAACTCCGCCGTCATACCGGCGACGCGTCGTCGCGATGACGGTAGCGGTGCCCCAGGACCTTCTATATATACCTACTGTAGGCCACAACCACAACACCAACAGTTTCGAAGTTTACCGAAGTATATGTTTAGGTTATATTAATTTCATTCGGTGTAGTGAACAAAAATGGGGTGCAGCTGTCTCATGGACACGGCCGTGTGTTGTACCGTACGTGAATACGTGTACGTAACATGTAGTATTTTTTATACAAAATATAAAATACGCTTTTTTTTTAATTTAGCACCATATACAGGGTAATTATAAAGTCCGTGAAACATTTCGAAAAATCGGTACAGTGAAATGGCTAAGAATTATGTAACAAATTATATACCACTTGAAAGAAAAACTCTCAAAGTTTTTTTTTCACCAGTTATAAATGTTCTGTGTGTCCACCTTGCGTCACACGACACACATTTAATCGGTAGTCTAATTCTGCCCATACCCGACTCAAAATATCAGGAGTGATGGTAAGAGCAGCTGCTACGATGCGGTGTCTCAATTCGTCAAGGTTCTGTGGTAGAGGTGGAACATAAACACTATCCTTGATGTATCCCCACAAGAAAAAATCGCAAGGTGTCAAGTCCGGTGATCGTGGTGGCCACGGGAGTAGCACTTGGTCAGCGGCCGCCCCACGGCCCATCCAGCGATGTGGCAACGTCTCATTCAGATAATCTCGTACCACATTGTGGTAATGAAGTGGAGCACCATCTTGTTGGAAGATGAAGTCCCTGCTATCAGCTTCACGTTGTGGCATAAGCCACAAATGCAGCATGTCGAGGTAGGTGATACCAGTGACAGTTCTCTCAGCAAAGAAGAAGGGGCCATAAACTGTCTTGTTTGACATGGCACAGAACACGTTAACTTTTGGCGAATCTCGGACGTGTTCGAGAGTTGCATGTGGATTCTCTGTCCCCCATAAACATGTGTTGTGTCGGTTGACTCTTCCTGAGAGATGAAAAGTGGCTTCGTCACTGAAGATTAATTTGCTTGCAAAGTCATCGTCTTCAAGGCGGTTTTGCATGGCAATGCAGAACTGCAGTCGGAGCAATTTGTCATCGTGGCTGATGGCTTGCAGAAGCTGCAATTTGTACGGCTTCACTCTTAATCCCTTACGAAGAAATTTCAACACTGTTAGCTGAGGGATGTTCAATTCTGCACTAGCCTGATAAGTTGACTTCTTGGGACTCCGCACCATCAAGTCCCGTACACAATCCACTGTCTGTTGTGACACGCCTGGCCGACCCGACCGTTTTGCGTCGCACAAACAGCCGTCTTCCTCGAATTTCTTGTACCACTTCATTATGCTATTGTAAACTGGTGGTGTTTCGTTAAACTTGCCACGGAAAGCTCTTTGGACACTCTCTACCGATTCGCTACGGGCATATTCAAGCACACAAAAGGCTTTCTCTGCCTGGTTCGCAGCCATTTTCAGCAACTCCGTGCACAAGCGCCCCTGTCGGTTGTTTTTTTAAATAGCTTTTGGGCGCTACATTCAAAAAAACTTTGAGCGTTGTTCTTTCACGCGGTATATAATTTGTTACGTTATTCTTTTCCATTTCGCTGTACCGATTTTATGAAATATTTCACGGACTTTATAATTATCCTGTATATTCACTGTAACTATTTTACAATAATGTTTTATATATACAATCAATAGATTTTGACGAGAGCTGACGATTGAAACTCAAACTAACGTCGTAGCTTCTCCGAGTCATAAGTTATACTAAATGTAAATCTCGAAACACAACAAAATGACCTTGAAATGGCGGCACTTCCCCCTCCAATGCGCGCGATGTGTCACAGACCTTACTTAGCGTAACGAATTCTTTGATCCTTTAGCTATCCACTGGTGTGATTAAATTTTTTATGGAGATGGTAGATATGTAGCTGCAACACCAAACTGAATCCCCCGATTTTGTTATTCTTTTTTTTTTTAATTGACTCCCACCATGGAAGCGATTTTAAAGACGTATTCACGTCAAAATAGTTCTTCTTCTTTTTTTAGAATGTAGGTTGGCTAGGTAATATTATCATTATTCAAAATAATCTGTGACCGTAAAATATATAAATCCTTGCAATACAGTGATTTTTCATGAGTAATCATAATACTTCGGAAAACGTCAGAAATGTTCGGGTGCAGCATCCATCCTTGTGAAATGTAGGTTCCCCAACATAATTCCAATGAATTGAGCACTGAATCTACCATGGCCTGTGGTTGGAAATGTTTGTCTTGAGTGCTTCCAGGAAACCATTTTAAACATAAATTAATTAATGCCTGAAACGTGATTCGAACTCAGATCTTCAATAACGCGTGCCGAATGTCTAGTCACTGCAAATCCAAGTTGAGAAGGTCACTTTTTAATAGTTACTGCAAATATTACGTTTCCCAAAGTACGTGCTTTTGAGCCAATTTTTCTACTTATTTACACATTGTAACACACATATGTACAAATACAAATTTTTAAGAAATTTTGATAATATTCCTTATTCTGAGCGAATAAAATTAGGTGGGTAGTATTTTAACATTACTAGATATCATCTGAATAAAATTGCATCTTAAGGAATTTTAATGCATTTTTAAATAAAACTATTTAAAATTTGGTTTTAATGGGGTCTTGTTACGTTTTTCTATACAATTTTTCAGTTTTAGTACCTGCAGTTAGATTTAACCCCTTAAATGCGTACTATTTATTTCACCAAATATTGTTTCATTTAGGGCCGGTTTCACCAACGTAGTTTAAGCAAATTAATCTCGATTAGTTTCAATATAAACTCGTTTAGTCGATTCTGCGTTTCACCACATGCGTAATCTCGATTTTCCAGAGTAAAGCGAGATTTTATATTAACTGGCCAAGTTCATCCAGTTTGCGCAGCTAATCTCGCTTAAAGTATGTAAACAAATGTCTCGAGCAGCTTACAATGTTATATTTGAAGAAGATTCGGATGGAGATGATTTTATTCCCTTGCCTCGACCTCGTACAATTCGCGAAAGGAGTAATTATTTTGAAAGCTATGATGAAGTGGACTTCAGAACCCATTGCCGTCTGTCGAAACAGTCTGCACATAGACTGATCGAACAAAACTGTCTTCTCATGTGGCGAAAGATTTTGACTTCTTTGTCGCTTTTCTTTAATTACAGCTGAAACTGCACCATTGCCAATCATGTTTATATGCGATATGACAATTTCCACGGTATTACTAATTTTTCAAAAAAATAAAAAGTTTCTTTTTAGGTTGATGCGGCCACCATAAATTACGCTCGGCCAAAAGCTGCATCTACAAGAGGGGAAAAAAATACATATTCGGGTATCGCCGACAGATATTCGGGTATATTCGCTAGGTAATGGGTGTTTTTATGTGGAAGGCATTTATAAATCGAGTTTTAGAAATCTCGATTAATTTAAACTTGTTTAATGATGGTGAAACACACGTCGGAATTAAACTTACGATTATACTTCATCTAGTTTTGTAAATCTCGTTTTGTAACAAAATTAAACCTGCTTGGTGAAACCGGCCCTTACAATTGCGAAATAGTTGTAGTTAAGTAAAAAAAAAATATTTTAAAACTGACTACATATTTTTTAAGAAGCTGTTGCAAATATAAATTCTTACTTTTATTTCTTGAGAATTGTCAATAAACCGGTGGTTTGTTTTTAATCTGAAGTATTTCTAACTGAAAGGTTTCACAAAAAATTACTTAGATCATTGCATATTATTTTTTAAAACTTGGAAACTCTATTATGAACTGCCATGTTTCTGTATTATAAAAAAAAAAAATTCGGACGCCCAGTTAATATATTAGCTCTAGCTACATTTAAACATGAGTGTGATTTAAAAATACATATTTTTTATTATAATAACGAAAACTTTATATTTATAATAATTTTGTGAAAAAAACTTGCATTATTTTTATTTCTTATACAAGTACCAAATTTTGTTGAATAAACCCGTACAGCTTGCGCGCTGAAATTAGTCAATGTAGTATATAATATTTAACTTCCTCCAGGTATTTGCTTCCTCGTAGAGCTCAGTTACCATTTGTTTCCAAGTTGTTGTTTACTTTCGAACGTTTCGTGCGCCATTACAGAAAAATTCCTGTCTCCGACCAGTTGACTTCTCCCGAGCGGAAGTCAACATTTTCAAAATTATCCGTGAGGACATCGAAGGAAAACACTAAACTTCTCAGACATGGCTTGCAGGTGAGAAACTATTTGTGCAGATGAATAACTTGGCTAGGAGTTATTATTTTCATATGAATATATTACGGTTTTCGAGAATGTGTGCATGTCTCAGTTGCTTAGAGCTTCTAGCCTACAACCAACTCTTATTTCGGTAATTAATACATCATATCGTTCATAATTTTTTTTATTTTCCCATATATGTATTTTTAATCGAAAAGGACATTTAAAAATACTCTCCTTGTATAACTCGCGATATAATGCAAAAAGACGTTTTCCATGCGCTTATTTGCATAAATTATTATTTTGCATTGTGCCTCTTGCCTATTATAATGTATGGCAAATCTTTCAATAATGTTTCTCGTGTCAATGTGAGAACAAATTCCGCACACACACACACACACACACACACACATACACAATAATTTTGTTCCCATATAGTTAAAATGTTTTATCAACTAATTTCTTACTTAGTTCACAATGAAGTATATAAAATTACAAGTTATTCGAAGGCTTCACTTTCAAGCGCATTTACTATTCGAATAAATAGTTATTTGAAAATAACCAAAACCTAACTAAGTTAATACGATTTCGATAAAAGTTTTTAACCTGCTTTGAGATAAGATTTTGAAGTAAAGAAAAACAACCCAAGAAAATTTATATATTTAGTTTCAGATAAAAGAGTGATACAGTTCTAGTTTAGATTGATTAAAAATGTAAGAAAATTCAAATAACTTCAGATTAATAATAGTTCTAAACGTATTTTTTTGCAGATATGTGTCAAAACAAGCGAAATTTTGTTACGCTAACTAAAGAAACAAAAAATTAATTTTCACACAAAAATATACCTTAGAAAATTTAAATTTTTTGAAATAGCCTTAAAGGAAACACTATTATTGTTATTTTTAAATCATTTCTAAGAATTATAAAATTATAGTATTTCATTGCGGACTAATTATAAAAATTTGAGAGAGAATTGTGTTTAAAAAACTAGACAAAAAATAAATTTATTCTGCGGGAAAATTATTCACTGGGAAAATAACTAACAAAATGAGCCTTAATACAAAATTTGATTTCAAACCCTTAAAATATATAGTTAGATATTGAACAATATCTAAGCTTGACAATATTTATCCTATTATATAATTTTCCCTCTCCTTGATGCACGCTCAATATTAATATTAACAATTTTTAAAATATAACTGCAGGAAATATTTTAATGAAAGCTCTTGAACATTTGCTTTAGAATAACCTCCTTGAAGACTAGGAAAGGAATGTTTGTTTTGGCTTTCATTACACATTTGCATTTATTTGATAACCTGAATTATTTCAGGGAATGTGCAAAATCGTTCGATTCTCTTAAAGCCTTGCAAAAAAAATTAATCAGAAATTATTTATCAGAAATAAATGGTCTGCATGGAGGTATAAAATTAATAACGTACTCTAGCGTGAAATTCGATTAAAAAATTGTTTAAATATTTCTGATTCCATGAGTACGTAGTAACAACTGCCAACGGTTTTTTAAGAAATTAATAATTATATTTCTCACTATGAACCACTTAGACATACGTACATAAGTATAAGCGTTATATATAAGCGTTGTAGCAATTAATATAAAGTTTATTAAGTTAATTGTTTGTCATATTCTTTTAAAAGGTTCGCTAACATAGTACACATTACTTATGCAAAAATCCAAGACAGCCGATAGTAAACTTAATTCCTAACTTCTAGTAAAAAAAAAATAGTTTTCACAATTTCAAATAATTTTTCTGTAAACATTAAAGATTGGCTGTGCTAACTGCTTACCTACATTTTATGTTGTGTTAATGTATAAACACTTTCTAAAAACGAGCAGATACAAATATATAGGGTGGCTTTGTCAGAGAAAGTGATGAAAGTAACTTACAATTTTTCTGAAAAATCATGCCAGATAAAGGACTTCTGAAATGTTCTACGTTAGTTTCGCAAGTTGGCAGTGGGCCATCTTCAGAAAAAAAATCTCCGGAATGATACTTCTTGCAGCAAATTCTGAATCACAGTCCACAGAATGTCTACGTATTGCGGGAACAGTTACGCAGGAATCACAATAGCGCGACGCACGCGATGCGAAGATCGCGAGGTGACAGCAGAATATTGCGTTATTGTAAACATGTTTCTAACCGCGCGATAAACCGAAACAAACAACTAGATACGAAAAATTGTCTTGCCATTTTGTTTACACTACTTACAGAAGTTTTAGTACTTGAAGTCAAACTGAGAAGTTGATAGGAAAAATAATTACGGTTCTAATAGAAAAAATTAAAATTATAAGAATCACAATTTTGGAGCTACACATTTTATTTATTTTAAAATTCCCACCCTGCACCAAATTATTAAAACTAAATGTTACATACTGAAAATTGTTTTGCACAATTATGACTAACCCTAGTATTAATAATAGTTCAAAATAAAATCAAACATACTATATTTTTAACGGAAATATTATTTGAGCAAGTTAGATTTGGTACATTGAATACTTATGCTGTTTAAAAAGTTTCTATACTAACTTAGCAAGTTACACATTAAATCAATCCATTCTTGGTGAATTTAATAATTTTTAAAAAAATATTGGGGAAAGTAACCTGATTAAAAATTTTTGCCGCATAAGTCATGCAAGAATTTCACCTACCATTTAATGTATAACATGTAGTCATAGTATCTAATAATTTGGTGCAGGTAAGGGTTTAAAACGTTTGAAAAAAATCATATAGCTTAAAAACTATGGAAATATTTTAATTTCATTTTTTAACACAGATAATTTGCCTATTAACTGTTATAAACTTGACATTTAATTCTTGAACATATGTATAGTCTGTATAAGACAGCCATAAATATTTGTTGGAATGGACATGTTTGTGTACAATTTTGTTTTTTACATTTTTTATATATTTATTTGGAACATATTTCAACGAATTAAATGGATAGTGTAAATACAAATAATGATAGTAGACAATGCCTTAATGGATGAACCAATTTCTGACGCTCGTTTCAGTAGCTTCGGGCCTTGAAGCGAAAGACAATGGAAAATTCTCTCTGTCGCGCTGACGTCATGAATGTGTTGAGTGTGTTTGGTCGCGAACGTCCTGCTACTGCGACCCCGCACTACACAGCACCTCCATCCCGGCTTCTGGCTGTTGTCACGTACACTAAGAGCCCGTCTACAATAGTCCGAACCTGTGCGTGGTCCGTGTCCTTATCCGAATATGAGTGACGTCACTTCGTCTCACCGAAAACTGCCCTGTCCACAATTGCGATGTCCGATGTCCGAATGTATTGATTTATAAAGTTGTCACCAGAGCGCAGTATATGTGCCAAACCAAATGTTTTTGTTTATTGTTTTGATGCTTTGTAGTTTGAGATTGAACTTATGAAAGTTATGAAAGTTATGAAAGTTATGAAAGTTATAAGTGACTAGCAACACCTTCCAATTCCTTCATTAACAAAAACAAACATCACGTTTTCAAACGGGAACCGGAAATTCAAATATCGTGAGTGTTCTGTTCTTTTTCTGTGTCCGTAGTACACAGGTTGGGACAAAAAGTTCAAATTGACGAATGTCTTCGGACCAGGTAGGTTCGGACCTTCGCCCACTTGACGCATGACGTCAGAGGGTCACGTGTACCAATCAGCGACGAGTGTCCTTCGGACACAGTTTAGGACATTGCTACTGTAGACGGGCCTTAACAGTCTGGGAGTGTTGGGGGTACTGGATATTTCCCTGAATACACGGACCAAACTACCTTCACCTCTCCCCCTCTCCACCTAGCGTGCATGCCTTAACTCCCCACTGAAGATGCGACCACCAACAAACATTTAGGTGGCAAATGTGTTTTTTTTTTGTTAAAAACACAAAATAATTTTTAGCACTAAAAAAATGTTTCTATGCTGCCAGCGGAAAAAATAAGTGAAATTCATGAAGTGGACTTCAATCGTTTTCATTAGGATTGTACAAATATGACTTTCTTTTGAAACTTGTTGTTTTTGTAGAGCACGGAATGGGTTTATATATTCAAACCCCCATAACAGTAACAGAACAGTAAATGCCTCAATTACTTTGGATTCTAAGTATTAAAACTGTGGGTGGATGTATAGTTTTTCTAAAGTAGGTGGCTGCTCTTATAAAAAATAAAAATAAAATTCTGAAATTGCTATATTTAAGATCCGATCCTAGTTTATGATCATGTAAATAAGCAGTGCCATTTTTTAATTACTTGCCGTTACATTACCGCTTGATCAGTTAATTAGGTAAGGTTAGCTACGTTTAAAATAATGTAAAGTGACCTAACCTAACCTAACCTAACCTAAACTAACCACTGTCAGAAAAATCCTGATGGGCTGCCCTTCCAAGGGGCAACAATTCAGGATTATAAAATTACGAAAAAAGACACATTTTAAGATACTGGAAGGGCTGCCCTTCCAGTCGCTTTACAAACTACTGTCAGAAAAATCCTGAAGGGCTGCCCATTCAAGGGGCAACAATTCAGACAACCATTCAAAACACCACTGTCAGAAAAATCCTGAAGGGCTGCCCTTCCAAGGGGCAACAATTCAGCTCCCCCTCTGTCGTGCCAAAGTTTTGTTCATTATATTATTTTGGAGGGTGTATTTATGTAAATTGAAAATTCATAGGTCAATTGTCAAGAAAAGTAAAAAACCATTATGGTTTAGTTTTTGAGTCCATAAATTTGTAATTATTCCAAGGCATGCCTCCTTTCGTTGTACTACAGCCATACAGGATAATCCTTCCTGTTGCCGTAACTGTTGTGAAGGTTTTATTGTGTTACGTTAGTGACATACTTACCAGCGTTTTATTTTTTTGAGATAAGTAGTAGTCAAGAATACCTACCATTTCCGGGATATTTTTTACATACGTTTAATAATGGAGATTTCTCTAAGAATTACCGAGGGTAATACAGAAATTATTAAATTTGTACATTAATATTTAAGCAACTGTTTCATTACAAAATAGATTTAGAAGTAATACTGGGTGCCGTTTCGTAACTTGACATTTAAATTTTGTGCAGTCCAATAGTTTAAGTTATTTGTAAACCTTTTACTGAATAGATTTTCAGTAATAATAGCGCACATATTAGGCATGATACACAGAATAAAGTTATTTTGTTAAATATTCGATTATCTTTTCCATGGTTTAAGAAAATTATGCTTAAAAGAAACATCAATTGCTATATGAAATTAGGAGCTATTTTTCGTACGAAATTCTTAGTATTATATATAGAAACGTATTTCCTCTATGCAAAAATAATCATTGCATTGTGTTGTGTAAAGTTGAAAATTCTTGTGTTACTGCCCTTGTTTGGTTAAAGAGAGTTTAATTTTATTTTTTTTAATAAAAACCCTGAAAGCTGCTTTGAGTGGGCGAATGACACTAAATAAACTCAGAGCTACACAAGGGAGAAACATTTAAAAAAGGATTTACTTCTCACAAGAGGAAGTATAAAATGGATCGTATTTGAAGAAATAAATAAAACGAAGATTTTTGCTTAAATCTTACCCTTTTTATTGTTCATTATGGTTTTCATAATTACCTTGTGATAGTTTCAAGAATTACAAAATTACACAGATCAAAGTTACTGGGGCATCGACCGTCAAAAGTCATCGATTACAAATAGACTATTTATTGTACCTGAAATACAAATTTAACAATTTCCTTTCACCTACTAACACATGCCATAATCAAGTTTTCACAAAAACAAACTAACATAAATAATTCAGCTAGGAAGTTGAAAGGTTTTTTAGCCCAACCAGTGTGCGACTACATATATTTTAGGTAACTATGTTGGGTTAAACAATTTGTGATACCGTTGACTGTTCACTGGCGGTGACTGGAAGCGAGGGTAAGAGGTGTCGGCTCAAAGGTTGACCGGCTGGACAGACGCGTGGAATCCATGTCCATTCAAGAAGGGAGGGTGTAAATTTAGCGGAATTTGACGATGGACTTGAGCTGGAGAAAAACCCGAATTCTTGGACCATCTCTTGGACCCCACTGGAACCAAACTAAAAAGGAGGTCCAGTGATCAAAAATAGAAATTAAGGTGACAAGCAACAGGAATCGAGAATTCAGGGCAAAATTTAAGTAGAGGGCCAGCTATAGGCGTAGAATTTTACCACATACCATTCTGGTGGTGGAATGATTAGAATCACTCCTTCTGTTTAACCCAACATAGTTATTAAAATATATGTAGTCGCGCACTGGTTGGGCTAACAAACATTTCAACTTCCTAGCTAAATTATTTATGTTTGTTTTTGTGAAAACTTTATTATGGCATGTCTTAGTAGGTGAAAGGAAATTGTTAAATTTGTATTTCAGGTACAATTAATAGTCTATTCGTAATCGATGACTTTTGCTACAAGCTTACCTAGTAATCCGAACAAACGCGACCAGCAATACAGAAAATTAATAAACTAGGGATCACTCCCGGACTCCCTGGTATATCACATCCCCTAGGTTGATCGCTGCGAGACTGCTTCACGGAAGGGGTCGCGTGTGAGAAGCACCGGAAAGAAAGGACCACGGGGACGACAGAAGGACGAATCAATCAAACCGTAGGGCTGCGTGTTGTTAAAACTCGCGCTAAGAGCCTGGAGCTCTAGGAAGTGAGGGAACTGGCCTCTGATTGGTTAAAGAAGGGGTATAGAGCTCGCTCCTCCAAACAAAAGAAAAAAAATAACAAAGGTGGCTGGTAGTTTAACTTAGGAGGCATCGGAGGTCATTCGCACTCCGAAAGCAGAGCGCTCCGTCGGGGCACCGGCAAAACAGACTCGGGGATGGTTCACAAAAGTCCCGCAAGAGGGACTAGTGTAAGCCTGGCACTTATGGGCCCAGCTGGTTCACGCTCTATCGGGTTAGAAGGGAATAGAGAGAGGTGTGGTGGCGGCCGGTAGATGTATCGTGACTAAAGTAAAGGTATTTGGCATTCCCGCCATGAGACAGCCATCGACATGTCCTTGACTCCGGCTCGCCGAAAGGCGTGGTTAAAGGCCCCGGTCAGTGCCCTCGTTGAAGTATGTGGAAAAGATGGAGGAGGGGTTCTGCTAGCTCGTGAGAATTGTCTTAAGGTGGGAGCCGATACATGCCTGACAGCCCTGCATGGCTGGAGCTGCTAACCTAAGCTGAGCTCTAAAAAGATGACTACCCTGGGAAGACGCTCTGAAAAGCACTTTCGATCAAGAAGCTGGACACTATTTCTTGTGTTCGTGGCCTGAGGCGGGAAGAATAAAGATGTCTCATACTTGGCTGGCAAAATAACGCCAAGCACTCTCGGTTGTGCAGCTGGGAAAACGTAGCGGGACTCTAGTAGAAAAGGTTTGATCAGGATGAACAAGGGCTACCAAAATTTATATTAGGGGATTTTGATGAAAAATTAACTTGTGCCAATGATTTCAAACTTGCGGCACACTTGTGGTATCACCTGGTTGGTAACGCTGTGAGACTGCAGTGTTGTTCTCCCCCGCAGACCGTGCTGCCCTCCAGCCTGTGGGCCGTGCTGCCCGCCAGCATGTGGGCCGTGCTGCCCGCCGCCATGTGGGCCGTGCTGCCCGCCGCCATGTGGGCCCTGCAGCCCTTGCGGGCCCTGCCCTCCGCCCTGCAACCCCTGCTGCCCGCCCTGCGGCACCTGGGGCCCGCTGCTGACCGCCTCCACGCGCGACATCATGGTGTCCATCTGCAAGCCCTACTACGGCAACAGCTGCTGCTAGGTGACTGCCCGCTCGTCCTCTGTAGTTTGCTACTGCAGCGGCTCCAGCCTGTGCCCTGTGCCCTGCGCTCTCTAGGGGAAACACGTCTCTCTGTAGTTTGCTATTCCAGCGCCTCTGCCTGTGCCTGCCCTATGCCCTGCGCTCTCTAGGGGAAACACATCTCGCTGTATTTTGCTACTCCAGCGGCTCGGCCTGTGCCCTATGGCCTGCGCTATCTAGGGGAAACGTCGTCTCGCTGTAGTTTGCTATTCCAGCGGCTCTGCCTGTGCCATATGCCCTGCGCTCTCTAGGGGAATCACATCTCGCTGTAGTTTACTACTGCAGCGGCTCCAGCCTGTGCCCTATTCCCTGCGCTATCTAGGGGAAACACGTCTCGCTGTAGTTTACTACTGCAGCGGCTCCAGACTGTGCCCTATGCCCTGCGCTATCTAGGGGAAACACGTCTCTCTGTAGTTTGCTATTCCAGCGCCTCTGCCTGTGCCTGCCCTATGCCCTGCGCTCTCTAGGGGAAACACATCTCGCTGTATTTTGCTACTCCAGCGGCTCGGCCTGTGCCCTATGGCCTGCGCTATCTAGGGGAATCACATCTCGCTGTAGTTTACTACTGCAGCGGCTCCAGCCTGTGCCCTATTCCCTGCGCTATCTAGGGGAAACACGTCTCGCTGTAGTTTACTACTGCAGCGGCTCCAGACTGTGCCCTATGCCCTGCGCTATCTAGGGGAAACACGTCTCACTGTAGTTTGCTACTCCAGCGGCTCCAGCCTGTGCTTTGCGCTATCTAGGGGAAACACGTCTCGCTGTCTAAGAAAATAATTTTCTTTGTAATTTTCATGCAGTTCAACTGTAAACTAATCAGTTGATGTAAAAAAAATAATTCATGGACACAGCCAAGTTATCAGAATGTATTTTGGCTGAACTTGTTCCTGGGGATGATTCTTGAAAACTCATTTTTCTGCGTATCTGTTGACCATCCATTGTGTCTTCTTAACCTTAAATTCTAATATAAATACCCCCACTTACGGAATTTATATATTTACACTGTGTGCCACCGCTTATCGTTTTTAAGTCCTAATAAGTGTGTGGCCACTCTCATTTGGCATGTACAGTAACCAAAAATTGAGCCGTAGTTGACTCAAAGTGGTAATGAGTTGCTTTATCATTGCGAAGGATTGTAGTTTTAGAGGGGACCACGGTACAACCCCCGCTTTTCCCTCCCAGACTACGCCCTTGATATAGTGAGTGAAGTCACTCTTATTTCAGCGTTCTTTTGAAACTCTACACATGGCGACTAGTCGCCTGTTAATCTAACTAGCTAGAACCATGCAGTTGTACGCAAAAACAATCATTGTAAACTTAAAGCTCAATTTGGCACTGAAATAGGTATTATGTGTTAAGCTTAGCTTGTGATTAAAGTTTTATAGTAAATTAACTTATAGTGTCTCGTAGTTCACGAGTGACGTTGTAAAAGTGTGTATTTTAATTATTTCTTCCAAAATATTACGTTCAGCGCTAACCAATATATCTCGATTTTTGTCCACGTTTGTCCAATATCCTCTACACACTCGGGCAAATGCCAACTGTTCATTGGCTGCTGACTTGTGAGTCGTCTCGACTGGGTGGTCTGTGATTCGACACTTCTATGAGTGAGGGTCTCTAATTGGCCCTTAGTCTTCCAGATTAACAGTGAACCAATGACAGAAGAAGCACTAAGGTATAATTATTTGAATTTTAGCATAACACGAAATGAGCCCGCGAATTTTTCAGGTCTCTAGTCATGATTTAACTAGTGGTGTCTTCCTACGAAAATCATTTCAAAATACGCTGAGAGCGGATAGTATTTCTATTTCATGGTTTCGTTTTTAAACTGTATTTTTAAAATAGTGAAAATTCCTAAAACGCGTGTTTCAAGAATAATTTTTGATATGAAAAATCGTTTAATATTTTTGAAAGCACTAAAGCACTCAAGAGACCTGCAATATAAATTATTTATTGATTTTCATGCCAAATCTTAATATATATAAATCCAGTGTCCTGATGTTTGTTTCCAGTGAACTCTTCACCAAGTCAACCGATTTCGATGAAAATTGGCATTTATGTGTAATTTTTTCCAACTTGAGAGATAGGATAGTTTTATTTCGATTAATGGTCTTAATAATTTATAATTAATAATAAATAATAAATAACGGATCGCTATGGGTAAACAAAAAAATCATAGATCATAAACATACAAACAGTAATTGTGTGACATTTCTCTATGTCAAACACACTGTCATATAGCGCTATCCAGTTTGCTTTAACTCGCAGACAATAAAGCTTCATGTGTTTAGCCCGGGAAACGCCGGGTACTGCAGCTAGTAATGTTATATTCACGGCTCAAATCTTATAGTTGCCTTATGCATGACGATAATACTGTGCGCTAGTTCAGAGTCTTGCGCTTAGAGGCGATATCGCGCTAGAAGCACCAGCAACCGTCGCACTCATTATACCACCTCACAAACACCCAACCACCCCCTGACCATTCAGCCTCCTTAAGGGCTACCCTGGCACACGGGGAAAATGTCCCATGGACCTTAAGGCTTGGTCCCACACATACAGTTAATATTTTCTTGTTTATGGTATTAAATTTTTTCTGAGAATATATCTGTAAATACTAAGAGGACATCGCTCTTTAATTTGTTTTTCGAACACAAATACTTTCAACAAATATTCATTGTAATATAATAGATGTAAAATTTCGCAAAAATGTACGTAATTATCATTTGCGAGACTTTTTACATAAAAAAAATATTGACAGAAAAACCAATGTAAGGTAAAATGTTGTAATTTTCATAAATAGCCCATAACTAACAGCAACGATAAGGAATTTAATAATATCATGGCGTTTGAGAACGAGCCATAATACAGCGGGCTGAACTAAATAGTAGTCTTTTATATTTGCTGCGTTAAAATTAAGACTCATACTTAAACATTAAATTTGATTACATTTTTTATTTATTATAGTGTTTACTTGATGACTTGTTATATTCGAGTCCTAGGTTTAACTTGAAACATGTGTGCATTACCAACTCGATGTCGTGTTCATTCACTACTGCCACAAATCATGCTCTCCTAGGGGTACAATTTATTCCGCCATTTTTGACGTCAATACGTTTTTAGAATTGCTTTTATAGTGGGAGGCAATTCAAAAAACTAATAACAAAATCTGGGGATACAGTTGAGTGTTGAAGCTACATATCTATCATCTCCATCCAAAATTGTATTACACCACTGGATAGCTAAAGGATCAAAGAGTTCGTTACTCTAAGTGAGGACTGTGACGCATCGCGCGCGGAGGAGGGGGGGAAGCGCCACCATTTTGAGGTCATTTTGCTGCGTTTCGAGATTTCCAATTAGTATAACCTTTGACTCCGAGAAACTACGACGTTCGTTTGGATTTCAATAGTCAGCTCTCGTCAAAATCTATCGATTTTATGTATAAAACATTATTGTAAAATATTTACAGTGAATATATGGTGTTAAATTTTAAAAAAAACATGATTATAACATACATAAAATTGTTTATTTTATATTTTTTATTGAAAATTTTACTTGGTACGTACACGTATTCACGTACAACACACGGCCGTGTCCATGAAAAAGCCACGCCCCATTTTTTTTTTTTTTTTTGTAGATGTCTAGCCCTGCAGACCTTGTCAATTAACCCATTCACCAATTAATTACAACACCCACCCAAGTGCAGAGATACATTAATTCTTTAGACTGTCACCAAATAAAGCGAATTTTGCATGTCTACTTTGTAATTATTTTTTGTACATGGAAGAGAAATATTCGTGCAATTTTACACATATTAAGTTTGTACATTTAATGAAAACAGCTCTACTGGGTTGGGATTCTTACTTATTTGTGCTTTGTGTTGTTCCAGTACCTCCAACCGTTTGATATTTTTTAAAAAAATTCCCTTAAAGAGCTTTCCAATATTAAGTGCACACATTAATATACATAATAAAACAAAATAATGTTCAATTATTGAATATTCAATTATTATTCTATGGTTTGAACACAATTATGCTTGAATGAAACATCAGTTATAATATATAATTATGCGCCAATTTCCGTAATAAATATTCAAACAACGTATTTCATCCAAGCAAATATAACCATAGCCATGTGATGTACAAAGTTACGATATATTTATTGTAGTATGGGAAAATTTTCTTGGAAACTGGTTTTCAAAGAAATATTTTGTAAAAGTAGAGATATATTTTTTTCTGTGTAAGTATAACACAAGTTAAATGATAGTTTGGAATTTAAAGTACCATGAATTATACCAACATATGTTTTTTCAAATTGGCTTATTTTTCTTCGAGAATCTTGTTACTGTTTGTTGACTGTGCTCAACAATCTTATTCTCCTGTTAACTCGTAACTGTTGGCTGAAGATTGACAACTGGCGTTTCAAAATAAATGCCATCTCAATCTTTATCTAAATGACAAAGATTAGTTTTTGCAGTCTGGCTTGCAACCTAGTAAATATACTGTATTTCCACGTTCATAACCAGTATTGTTGTTTGCTTTTATTGTTTTAACGTTTAAATTTAGGTTATGTTTGTAAGAATTTTCATTGTTATTAAAAGAGTTTGTTTTTCTTTTCATTTCTCAGTCCTGGATGTCATCTTGGCAGAGATCCCAACATCTCGACAACATCTCAACAACATCTACACCGAGAATCTTTTGGAGTTGTTGACCGGTGTGCACATTGATTAGTTTTCCAGCTGTTTGCCTGATAATTTTGAGACTGATTTTAAGCCATAAAGCTGTATTTTTTCTTTTTGTTTGTCTTCATCACTGGAGATGAAATTAATAAAGTGAATGACTTATACCTAAAGTGGATATATTTTTTTCATTATTGATCTCAATAACAAACTTCGAATGCAAGCAGTTAGAGGTATTAATTCGGTATAAATTAATATCGTCATTAGCAATAATTTATACCTCTTTGATGATATATTGATTTACTAAATGGCTGTGCAGGTATTCACACATTTGGACATGAAATGTCACATTTTGCTTGTGTGAATTTGTAATATAATGTAGTCATGCTTAAAATGCGTCAGTATTAACTTTTCCAAAGTTACGATCTCTTGGGATGCAAAGTTCTTGTTACATTTTATGTTTCATTGATGATGTGATTAATATTATGTATTTCAAGATCAGTGACTGTGATTCGTAATCACAGTAAAATAAGCTGTCAGGGCTAGAACATTTTTCTCACCAGATATTTATAACACTTTATTTTCAAGCTGAAAATACATAACTATAAAACACTTGCTTGACTTATTTTACTGCTTTTAGATGTACTAAATCTATGTTGAATATTTTTTAGACAAAGCATAAGATACGATTGAGATATTTTGATAAATTTTCATAACAGTAATTAAAATAATATAGCTATTTTTCTTATTTTATAAACAATGAAATAATATGTATAAGAATTTACTTACAAGCTGTAAAGATTTTTTTAATCGAAATTTTCACAATTGTATGAGAGAGTACTTTTTATTCAAAATAAACAACATTAATTACATTTAAAATGTACAGCAAACCTAAAATCAGTAATATAAAGATTTTTTCTACTATTAAACTTATGTTTAAGTATCAAAGATAAAACAGAAGAATTTCCTAAAAGAGAAAATTTTACAGCCTACTCTAAAACCAATACCAAATACTATAGAACTATAGCTATAAAGTATTGGCCAATACTGTACAATTTTTAAAGTAAATCATAATTTTGAGAAAATAAGGTAACTATGGAATAGTATACATGCAGAAAAAAAATAATTTCTATTATATTCTATTCTAACCTATCATTACTATAGAACTATAGTTATAAAGTATTGGCCAATACTGTACAATTTTTAAAGTAAATCATAATTTTGAGAAAATAAGGTAACTATGGAATAGTATACATGCAGAAAAAAAATAATTTCTATTATATTCTATTCTAACCTATCATTAATAAATATATTATATAATTTACTATTTCAATGATTTTGTAAAACACCAACATGTTTTTTAATAAATTAACTAGATATCAAGCACTATTTATCATCAAACATAAATAAGTATTTTGTCTAAGTTTTAACCCACGATATTATATCTGTACATAAACAAATTATTTTAACCAGGCAGTATTTCTCATAGAAAAACTAGAAACTAGAATATATTGAATTCTATGTACATTCTTATTACTAGTATCATTTTGGCACAATGAATTCACAGATGCCGACTTTAGTTATTCTTGCCGAATAACTAGAAATCTGGCAGTTGGTCTGTCATTTCTATCTCTTTAACAACATTTAGTATACTACTACCATATTTACACACATTTATTTCAGTATCACACTTTTACAATGTTACCAGTACAAATTATGTGCATAATAATATAATTTTTAAGTGAAATTCCAAGCTCATATGTCGATATGCACAACTAATACTAAACTTTTAATCGAAAACTTATCAATATAAACAAACAATTTTCTCCCCCATTCCACAATTTTTTCAGACTATAATTTGACAGGTGTTTGAAGCTGAATAGTTAGCCAAAATATTTGAATAATTTATCATAATAATATGTATACAAATTTATATACATATATATGTGTCACACAAAGAATTGCAATATCTTACTTTCAGGAATTGTTTCCATAGTGTGTGTTATAAAGTAGTGGTCAACTAAAAATGTATTACTAAACCATATTTTAACGATTATGTTATGCATTTGTCAGAGATATTTAAGAGAGAATTTATGAAATACGGTAATATTAATAAACACATAAAATGTAAATATAATATCTTATATATTATTATTGCATTTTAAATTATATATTGTGGTTTTACGTCATTAATACGAAAGTACAACTGGTAATTAGTTAGTAATAGTATTTTTATAGTGGATTATCGTATGGTTTTTAATTTTGGTAGTCTAATATTATTTCAAGAAGATCTGCTACTCAAAATAGATCATAATTTATTAACCTTACATAGATCACAGGTTACGAAAATGTTACGTGAAAGATTTCATTTCGGTACGCTAAGTCTGATATACCTATATATCTTCTTCCAAAATGGTAGTGCAACATGTTATTATAATCCGTCGCTTTGAATACAAAATATTTGGATTTGATTCCCGGTTGACTTGATAGATAAAAGATAGTATGTCTCATATCCCTCTCTCTCTCTCTCCCTCTCTCTATTCCTCTCTTTATCTATCTCTACGTATCTCTCTTTCTCTTTCTATATGTTTATCTTTCTTTATCTCTATCTCTCTATATCTCTATATCTCTCTGCCCTCTCTATCCATGTCTATATCTTTCTCTATCTCTATGCCTCTATATTTATCTCTTTATATTTCTCTTTTCCTACCTCTCTATCCCTGTTATATACCTCTATCTTTATCTCTATCTCTCTTCCTCTCCGTCACCATTGCGGCACATCATTAACTCAGTATCACCTCCTCTATAGTCAGTATTGCGTGTAAGAATCGATACACACAACTGTGACACCATTCGAGATCGCAAACCACTTGAAATAGATTTAGATTATATTTGGAACTACCGACTTATGGTGATTTAGAATACTCTAGCTAGGGTCCAAAATTTTCAACCACAAATAAATATAAATTTTAACATTTATTAAATTTTGTTCCATTATTACACACGTACCAGTAATTTTGAAATTACTTGCAATTAAAACCCAACAAATGTTATCAGTCATCTAATTAGTAAATTTAAAGGTTTTTTTCAATGTACAACTATTTTATTCACGTTGTGGCATATAAAGATTTTTAACGAACCAATTAAGATTCATTGGGCAAAGATATATAATAACATAAGGAATACATGTTTAAGTTTATTTTTCTCTAACACAAAGATATATTTTACCTCTAATAATAAATTTACTAGCAAGATTATTAGATGTCATTTACATTCGAAAGTTTATCTTAAGTAAGGTTCATTTAAACTTATGTAAACAATTAAAAATTACGGTCCAATAAAAATATACGAGAAAAAAGAAATAACTCTCATACTAATATGTCATTTTTCGTTTTAGCAGGCTACCAAGAGAAGTGATGATAAGGAAAATACTTCTCTATGACTTAACTTGTTAGCAAACATCAGATGTTTCAGAACAAAGATTATGAAATCGATAACCACCACTCAGCCCCACGAAATCCCCACAACTCGCTAACCACATACATATGTATGTATATAAGTGTATATGCATATATATGCCAGTCGTGAAGGCAAGAAGTCGACGTGTAATATGTGTCATGTTAATAGTAAAAAAATTCGCAGATTCATTTAGTGATAGTATAAAATAGCTTCCACTATTGACACTCAGTTTACAGGAAATAATCTTGGCCAATGAGAAACCCTCAACTAAAGAATAACCCAAAAAAAATAGGCTATCATTAGAGACCTGAAAAATTCGCGGGTTCATTTCGTGTTATGCTAAAATTCAAATAATTATACCTTTGTGCTGCTTCTGTCATTGGTTCACTGTCAATCTTGAGGACTGAGGTTCAATTAAAGACCCTCACTGATAGAAGTGTCGAATCACAGATCACCCAGTCGAGACGACTCACAATTCAGCAGCCAATGAACAGTTGGCATTTGCGCGAGTGTGTAGAGGATATTGGAGTCTATCCTGGAGGTCATTGAACCCACGAATTTTTCCGGTCCCTAGCTATCACATGTAGACATCTTACAGTCGGCAGTCAATGGACAGGTCACATTTGTCCGAGTGTACAAAGGATTGTGGAGTCTATCCTAGAGATCACTGAAAACACGAATTATTTCCTGTCCCTGTTAACAGTTAAAGTCAGGCTGAGAACAATCTCGGGCATCATTTCCCATCTTGATATCCAAGGGCGTGAATTTTTCGCGAATTGATCTCGAGACCAACTGAGATTTAAGACACTGTAGCATCTCCTGTGTTTAGTGATTGCGCCAGTTTTCTTTCAGGCACATGTTTTAATTTAAGCACATCAATCACAGTTATTCAGTGTCATGGGCGTCTCTGGTGTAGATTGCGCAAGCCGTTATCAATGTCCCGTTTTAGTCCTTAACAGTGCCAGTGGCTTGGAAAGTCCGCAAAGAGGCTTTAAATAAGTCCGCATCTACGAACCTCCCTAAGCCCCCGAGATTATGACCTTGACAGTTGGGAAGCCATGGCCGCCATTTTGAATAATGATGTCACCGATGCAGTTATCGTTACGGGCGCCCCCTTGAAAAACCGTAAATAGAAAGCTAAAAATTTGGGGAAATTTTTTAAATTAATTAAAAGTAGTTAAAAAATATTTCAATAAAAAACATTCCTCATGTAGGATTATAACACTACGACGGCCATCTTGGAAGAACGTAGTTTTTATGCTAGGAATACGGAAAATATTTTAAATTTCAAAATAATTAATTAAAATTTAAATAAAAAATAATTCCACATTTTGGATTATAACGTCACGACCTCCATTTTTAAAATCCGTAGTTATTATCAAAAAAGTTAAAAAAAATTAAAAATAAAAATAAATTAGTAAAATTTTAATCAAACACTATTTGAAAAAGCACTTACGTCATAGAGACTTCAGTTAAAACCTGGTGAGGACAAAATAACAAATAGAGCAGATCCTCCCTCCACGAAATCCAACGAAAAAGTGACCTCCCACCACTAATGCCAAAGTATATATCTCGCCTACTAGTATGACGTTACGTACCTACAACATATAATTTTCGTCTGCTGGAGGCCACCATCCTGCTTTCGTCTGCTAGTGTGCACTGCTGCCATATTAGTTTAATTATTACCCGCTAAAGTTCAGAAATAATTCATTGTGAGGTGTCCACCATATTGCATGACATCTTGAAAATTCGTAATTATTTAGCTATAAACTCGTAAAAAATTCCAAAAATCATCACAGAATCGGCAATTAATTAATTAATTGATTCTATCAATTTTTGTGGGGGGGTTTTTTTTCAAATAACTGGAAATTTGGGGGGATTTTGGCTAATTTTGGGCAAATTTTGGCAAGACTTGATGTAAGTTTTTGGACATACGCCATTGCTAAGAACTTTTTCTGTTGAAGAAAAACTAATAAATAAAATAAATAAATAAAAATAAAAATAAAAATACTCAAAAAAATATACAAAAAACACACAAAATTAAGCAAACAATTGCTGTTGTCAACAAGGATATGAACACCACAAAATATTCCGAAACAGGAATATGGTCAGCAAACAAAGAAAAAACAAAGAAAAATGTACTAAGAGAACGAAAAAATCCCCACAAATGATGACAACACAAAAATATTGAAACCCAAAATAATTCAGCACAACAGTTGAAGCGAGACAAAAAACATGACAAAACGAAAAAACAAACAAATACAATAGTTTTACCTAAACAGAAACAAGCGACGTTTCGGGAACTGCTATCTGCTCCCGTCCTCAGGCAGAGACGCACATGGCACGGAAACACAGGTGCGACTGAGAAGGGGCTGGAAAATGAGGGTATTTATCAGAGAAAGGGCTACATCTTGCTCAGCCAATGACAGACGAGCTGTCTCCCCATTGGCTGTGCACCATGTAGTTAAAGCGGATTGGTTATGGTGGGTTGAGTATTGGCTATTGTTTTGTGCTGCAGGGATGTTTCTCTCTTTATCAAAGGGATCCACATATTTTTTAATTCAATGCTCTGCTGGCTGAAAATATTTTTATTGCTAATGATGAAGGCTGATTCTTTGATTTTCCTTTTTATTTTATCGGATTCCTGTATGAGTGGTGTGGAGTCTTCCCAGAGAATTTTGTGGCTATTTTCCCATGTATGTTCAGCAAGTCTGGATTTTAGGGTTTCACCCTTCTTGCAGTTGTTTTTGTGTTCTTTAATTCGGGTGGATAGAGCTCTGCCAGTTTCACCTATGTACATGTGGCCACATTCACAGGGGATTTGATACACACAGTTGTGAGTTTGTAATTTTTCTGTGGCTGGTTTCACCTTGGTAACAATACTTTTAATAGTAGATTTAGAACGGAATGCTGTTTGAAGTCCATATTTATTTCCTAGGCGTCTTATTTTTTCTGAAAGCCCTTGAACATATGGAATAACTAGGGTTCCTGCAGGTTTCTCAGTTTCTGTGGATTTGAGTGTTTTGTTGGATTTCAAATGCTGTTTGATGGTGTTGACAGGGTAACCATTGGCTATGAGTTCTTTTTTTATATGATTGTGTTCAACCGCAATAGATTTCTCATCAGAACAAATAATCTCAGCTCGGTTGGTTAGTGTGTGAATTATGCCAGTTTTTGTTGTTTTGGGATGGTTGGATGCAAAATTAAGGTATTGGCCTGTGTGCGTAGGTTTCCTGTATACTTTTGTTTCCAGGCTGTTGTTTTTTCTGCTGACTAGTACATCCAGGAAAGGAATGCTACCTTTGGTTTCTTTTTCATATGTGAATTTTATTGATGGCCTCAGAGAGTTGAGGTGGTTCACAAATTCCTCCAAAGTTTCAGGTCCATGTTGCCAGACAGTGAAGGTATCATCCACATAACGGAGCCAGATTTTTGGATGGCTATTACTTTTGCTAAGTGCTTCTTGCTCAAAGTTTTCCATAAATATATTGGCCATAAATGGTGAAAGAGAAGAGCCCATTGCCATGCCATTGGTCTGTTTGTAGAAAATATCCTTGAACTGGAAATATGTTGTGGTGACACAGAGGGTAATCATTTCCATGATGGATGGGATTGGTATTATAGTTCTGTCCTTTAGGGTTGGATCAGCTTCCAATTTCGCCTTGACAATGCTGAGTGTTTCGGCTACTGGCACATTAGTGAAGAGGCTTTGGACATCAAAACTCACCAGGGTATCATTGTTTTCTATTTTCAGTGTTTTGACTATAGAAATAAAATGATTAGAATCTTTGACAAATGTATCTGTCTGTCCTGCTAGTGGCTCAACAATTTTCAGGAGATATTTTGATAGTTTCTGGCATGGGGAATTACAACAACTGATGATCGGGCGCAGAGGCATGTCGGGTTTATGAATCTTTGGAAGACCGTAAATGTGGGGTGCTTTACTGCTGTGTGGTGTCAGTTCTGATCTAGTTTTTTCTGGGATGTGATTCTTATGTTTTTTTAGAGTTTGGTACACTTTTCTTTCAATGCTGGCTGTGGGGTCTTTTACCAGTTTTGTATATTGATCTGTGGTGATCAAATCAGTAATTTTTTGCTCATAGTCTGGTTTGTCAAGTATGACTGTAGCACGACCCTTATCGGCTGGGAGGATTACAATGGTATGGTCGGATTTCAGAGTTTTGATGGCCTTTAGTTCATCAGGCGGCAGATTCGGTTTAGGTGGACCAGCTGAAGTGATTGCTGTACGCACATTCCAACGAAATTCATCTTGTTTGGCGGCAGGAAGTTTGTATATTGCACTCTCAACAGATGAAACTATGTCAAGTGCAGGAATGTGTCGTGGAGCAATGCTGAAATTGAGGCCTTTTTGTAAAACATTTTCCTCGCTATTGGACAGCTTTCTTGAAGATGAATTAACGACAGTGTTGATGCTCTGTGTTGTGGGATGTGTTTTTGTATTCATCTTACTCGTCAGTTTGGCTAATTTATCTTTTTGCTTCTCTTTGCACTGTAGAGACCTCTTTTGGACCAGATTCGTGATGGACTGATAGATGCGATTGAAATCTTTAGTATTGAGGGTAGACTGAATTTCAAGCTGTAGTGCCGAAATTTCATTGTTCAAATGTGATTTTTGGCAGTGATATGCGGCAATTCTTTCACTCAGAAGCTTTTGGCTGGCTTTCCGGGTTATTTGTTGAGCCTGTTTGCTGTTGACCGGGGATTTGATTGTGAGTCCTCTAGGAATGACTCCCTTACTGCGACATTTACAGAGAAAAGTCAAGTTATTCGAACATTGTGATAAATCAATTAATTTCTTTTCCAACTTCCTCAGAGAAATATGCATACCGGGTCCATACCGGGCATTGATGTTATCTTTAAAAGATAACTATTGTATTTGTTTGTTTTTTCGTTTTGTCATGTTTTTTGTCTCGCTTCAACTGTTGTGCTGAATTATTTTGGGTTTCAATATTTTTGTGTTGTCATCATTTGTGGGGATTTTTTCGTTCTCTTAGTACATTTTTCTTTGTTTTTTCTTTGTTTGCTGACCATATTCCTGTTTCGGAATATTTTGTGGTGTTCATATCCTTGTTGACAACAGCAATTGTTTGCTTAATTTTGTGTGTTTTTTGTATATTTTTTTGAGTATTTTTATTTTTATTTTTATTTATTTATTTTATTTATTAGTTTTTCTTCAACAGAAAAAGTTCTTAGCAATGGCGTATGTCCAAAAACTTACATCAAGTCATGCACTCCCATTGCACAAATCTTTTAAAGATAACAAATTTTGGCAAATTTTTAAAGTCAAGGTTAAGGTCAAAGGTCAAGGTAATCCAATACGGCCGCCGTGACGTCAGGGTAGTCGGTCAAGGACGCCAACCTAAATCCTCAAACTTGAAGCCATGCCTCGGACATACTAATATATACAACTACTGTCTTTGGTGTTCTAACTTTAAACATGTTTTTTTGAATAAACTGGCGCAATCACGAAACATAGACAATCTACAGTGTTTAAACTCTCAGTTAGTCCCTAATTCTTTTTGCCAAAAAAAAGATATACCTTTACTTCCGTTGATCCAGTTTTTGACTGTGGCCAGGATAACCATTATATCATCTTTTAAAGTAAGTTATCTTTACAAATTTTTGTTTTTATGAAAATGAATGGTCACATTTAAATCTCAGGAATTTGTGGACTTTAAAAATGCTACATTTTGTCTTGAGAAAAGAAAATGGATATTTTTTATTTTAGTTTTTACTTTATCGTTTTTAAAATATGTTCTTAAGTAAATTGTTCACTGAGTTCGTCGAAATACCTCGTAAATACATAATGTCATTAAATACATGAAGCACACGTCTAAAGTATTTATGAAAGACATGGTTACAAAAACAACGCGTGCTAATCGGCATTATATTTGGACTACTTGGAGACACAATTCCTGATGTTTTCGTGTAAGAGGCAATTCGGGATTTAAAAGGGAGTAAATACATTTTAGTAGGTCTCTGAGGATAAACAATAATTAATCATTCCGATGTTGCTATGATACTGTAAATATCTTTACTCTCTTAAATCGTGGAGGTGAAGGTCCTCTCCCTGGTGGAACCTATATTGTACCAAGGATCGAGTTGGGAACCAGGGTCGATACATATCGACGGTGAGAGTGGCCGTCGGGAGCGCGCTGTCTAAGACGTGAATGGAGGAACCTCTCCCCTGT
Source organism: Bacillus rossius redtenbacheri (assembly GCF_032445375.1). Classification (NCBI taxonomy): domain Eukaryota; kingdom Metazoa; phylum Arthropoda; class Insecta; order Phasmatodea; family Bacillidae; genus Bacillus; species Bacillus rossius. Next base: position 46,637,318 of record NC_086341.1, on the reverse strand, counting down.
GGAACCTAGATCGGACCAAGGATCGAGTTGGGAACCAGGGTCGATACATATCGACGGTGAGAGTGGCCGTCGGGAGCGCGCTGTCTAGGACGTGAATGGAGGAACCTCTCCCCTGTGGAACCTAGATCGGACCAAGGATCCAGTTGGGAACCAGGGTCGATACATATCGACGGTGGGAGTGTCTGTCGGGAGCGCGCTGTCTAGGACGTGAATGGAGGAACTTCTTCCCTGTGTAACCTAGATCGGACCAAGGATCGAGTTGGGAACCAGGGTCGATACATATCGACGGTGCGAGTTGCCGTCGGGAGCGCGCTGTCTAGGACGTGAATGGAGGAACCTCTCCCCTGTGGAACCTAGATCGGACCAAGGATCCAGTTGGGAACCAGGGTCGATACATATCGACGGTGAGAGTGGCCGTCGGGAGCGCGCTGTCTAGGACGTGAATGGAGGAACCTCTCCCCTGTGGAACCTAGATCGGACCAAGGATCCAGTTGGGAACCAGGGTCGATACATATCGACGGTGAGAGTGGCCGTCGGGAGCGCGCTGTCTAGGACGTGAATGGAGGAACTTCTTCCCTGTGTAACCTAGATCGGACCAAGGATCGAGTTGGGAACCAGGGTCGATACATATCGACGGTGCGAGTGGCCGTCGGGAGCGCGCTGTCTAGGACGTGAATGGAGGAACCTCTCCCCTGTGGAACCTAGATCGGACCAAGGATCCAGTTGGGAACCAGGGTCGATACATATCGACGGTGAGAGTGGCCGTCGGGAGCGCGCTGTCTAGGACGTGAATGGAGGAACTTCTTCCCTGTGTAACCTAGATCGGACCAAGGATCGAGTTGGGAACCAGGGTCGATACATATCGACGGTGCGAGTGGCCGACGGGAGCGCGCTGTCTAGGACGTGAATGGAGGAACCTCTCCCCTGTGGAACCTAGATCGGACCAAGGATCCAGTTGGGATCCAGGGTCGATACATATCGACGGTGCGAGTGGCCGTCGGGAGCGCGCTGTCTAGGACGTGAATGGAGGAACCTCTCCCCTGTGGAACCTAGATCCGACCAAGAATCCAGTTGGGAACCAGGGTCGATACATATCGACGGTGCGAGTGGCCATCGGGAGCGCGCTGTCTAGGACGTGAATGGAGGAACCTCTTCCCTGTGTAACCTAGATCGGACCAAGGATCGAGTTGGGAACCAGGGTCGATACATATCGACGGTGCGAGTGGCTTTTGGGAGCGCTCTCTCTGAGATATGAAATCCTGGAACGGAGTGCCTCTCCACTGTGGAACCTAGATAGGACCAAGGATCGAGTTGGGAATCGGGGTCGATACATATCGATGGTGCAAGTGGCCATAGTGAGAGTGCTCTCTGAGATGTGAAATCCTGGAACGGAGGGCCTCTCCACTGTGGAAGCTAGATCCGACCAAGGATCGAGTTGGGACCCAGGGTCGATACATATCGATGGTGAGAGTGGCCGTCGGGAGCGCGCTGTCTAGGACGTGAATAGAGGAACCTATCCCCTGTGGAACCTAGATCGGACCAAGGATCCAGTTGGGAACCAGGGTCGATACATATCGACGGTGAGAGTGGCCGTCGGGAGCGTGCTGTCTAGGACGTGAATGGAGGAACCTCTCCCCTGTGGAACCTAGATCGGACCAAGGATCGAGTTGGGAACCAGGGTCGATACATATCGACGGTGAGAGTGGCCGTCGGGAGTGCGCTGTCTAGGACGTGAATGGAGGAACCTCTCCCCTGTGGAACCTAGATCGGACCAAGGATCCAGTTGGGAACCAGGGTCGATACATATCGACGGTGAGAGTGGCCGTCGGGAGCGCGCTGTCTAGGACGTGAATGGAGGAACTTCTTCCCTGTGTAACCTAGATCGGACCAAGGATCGAGTTGGGAACCAGGGTCGATACATATCGACGGTGAGAGTGGCCGTCGGGAGCGCGCTGTCTAGGACGTGAATGGAGGAACCTCTCCCCTGTGGAACCTATATTGTACCAAGGATCCAGTTGGGAACCAGGGTCGATACATATCGACGGTGCGAGTGGCCATCGGGAGCGCGCTGTCTAGGACGTGAATGGAGGAACCTCTTCCCTGTGTAACCTAGATCGGACCAAGGATCGAGTTGGGAACCAGGGTCGATACATATCGACGGTGCGAGTGGCCGTCGGGAGCGCGCTGTCTAGGACGTGAATGGAGGAACCTCTCCCCTGTGGAACCTAGATCCGACCAAGAATCCAGTTGGGAACCAGGGTCGATACATATCGACGGTGCGAGTGGCCATCGGGAGCGCGCTGTCTAGGACGTGAATGGAGGAACCTCTTCCCTGTGTAACCTAGATCGGACCAAGGATCGAGTTGGGAACCAGGGTCGATACATATCGATGGTGCGAGTGGCTTTCGGGAGCGCTCTCTCTGAGATATGAAATCCTGGAACGGAGTGCCTCTCCACTGTGGAACCTAGATAGGACCAAGGATCGAGTTGGGAATCGGGGTCGATACATATCGATGGTGCAAGTGGCCATAGTGAGAGTGCTCTCTGAGATGTGAAATCCTGGAACGGAGGGCCTCTCCACTGTGGAAGCTAGATCCGACCAAGGATCGAGTTGGGACCCAGGGTCGATACATATCGACGGTGCGAGTGGCCATAGGGAGCGCACTGTCTAGGAGGTGATGGTGCTGATGGCGTCCGGCCGCAACTCCAGCACCTGGCTTGTGGTCTTCTCGGGGGGGAGCGGCGGGCAGCCGTCGGCGCCCAGCAGGGGCTGGGAGTCGGTCCCGAGCAGGCAGCTCTCCTTGGCCAGCTGCAAGGGGCTGCTGTCGCCGTCTGCCGCCGGGAGCAGCACCGAGGCCCGCAGGTACAGGAACCAGTTCTGCAACAACCCCCGACCCGCGCCGTCGACAACCATGCAGGGGTCTCTGTCACTCGCTTCAAGTATGAAGCAACAAACAAAAACCAATGTGTGGAGTGACTAAGTGCTCTTCATGCCGAAGCCTATACGCTTTAATCATGTAGGGGTTTAAGCCATGCAGGAAGGGTAGCATACATCGTGTGCTAGGAGGGGATTGGCTGGTCATGGCAGCGATTGGCGCTCTGAATAACTCCCCTCACTTAACTATAGACTATAACTACATAAGTTTGGCCCAGTTAAAACCTGCATAGACACAAGGAAAACCCTGCGCTCATTCATACGAGATTAAGAAGGATTATTCAGGAAGAAGAGTTGGACAGAGTAGAAAAGAGTCTAGAGCATTTAGTCTTAATGTGATAAAGAAGTGTAACTTCTTGCTTATTGTATTATGAGGTATAGGAAACATAATTCTGTTTGGCTGAAGACACAGATCCAAAAAAACATATGCAAGTATGTGACAGCTAAATTTTGATATTGCGCAAGAATGCAAGTGTAAAAGTATGAGAGTGCACGAGTGTGTAGGTATGAAAGTGAAAAGGTATGCAAGAGTGCAAGAATGCAAGTATGCAAGTGTTCAATTGTGCAAGCGTGCAATTATACACCATGTATGTGTGCAATTATGTAAATATGCAATCATGCAAGTTTCCAAATGTGCAAGTGTCCCAAGTATGCGAGTGTGCAAGAATGCAAGTTTCTAATTTCTACCTCTCCCCTGCCATTTCTCTCCTCTACCCTGTTGTTTCCATCCTCGCACAGCCCCAGATAAGTCTATTTCTTGCACAGAAGCACTGATCAACTCAGTGATGCCAACTGTCACAAAAACTGCCCGGTACTTATACACTCGTTTGTCATATAACCGCGCATCTCCACAGCTTTATAAGAATATTAAAAGAAAAATGGAAATTTAAAAAACCTAACCTTTTTTTATAAAAATTAAACTAAAAGCTTAAATAAAAATCAAATAAAAATTTCAAACACCTTTAAAAAAACTCTAAAAAAAGATTAACAAAAAGAATAAACAGCAACTAAACATATACGAAAGTATAAGTAGTATATACCAAAATAATTAATTAACAACAAATTGTTCAAAAAAACCTGCAGTTTCCTCCTCTTCAACTTGCTAACTTACAAGTCCGAATATGTGTTATTTTTATGCATATCTTATTTAGTTCTTAGTCTGGTATGTGTCTGGGTGGCCGTGTGGTTAAATGCGTAGGTTTACTATACCGGAGTTACAACATGAATCACCTCACTTCGGATACATTTTATATGAAATTTTTCTTTTATCTTGTTTATAAGGGTCATAACAAAACTGATAGATAATGTAACATCGACCTTGCATGCATGAGACATAGCGGTGCTGTCCCACTTTAGGAAAAAAAACAGCAGAGAGAAAGATGGCGAACAATACATCATCCAAGATAGCATACCTCCAGCAGACTAAAACAATATGGCATATGTGATGTCAGAATCCAAAATGGCAATCTCCAGCAGAATAAATTAAGATGGCGGCCTACGTACCATCAAAAAGTGTAGCTCAGGAGTGGCGCTCGATGATGATGCCACATTAACGATAAGTGCAACGTTTGAGAGTAGGCAGTCAGTTCCAATATGGCGGTTGAGGACAAGGTCAATTTCGAATGTCAAGGTCATTCAAGATTTTGGTCATGACAACACATTTTAAGATGGCAGCCAGCTCATCAGCTCTCGCCTGGAACCCTGGGCCAGTACCTACCATTATATACTACTATAAATATATGTTTTTTCTAACTCCTCTGCGACGAACTCTTCCTACTGACTATCGCTCCTTGTTTACAAAGCCTGCTGTAAACACAGGCCATTTCCTAAATGTACATGTCTTTAGTCATGATTGTTATTGTGTACTTTATTGTTTAGTTTTAACGTTGTATTGTATCACCTATTGAATAAAATGTTGTTTTTTTATTTCAAGTGAATTATTGAAGTATAGAGTTTAATTTCTAAATCTCTTAGCAGCCATGCGCACATTTATTTTTTTAAGCCAATGTTATTTCACGGATTAATTTACTAATAAAATAGACTCTAAGCACATATGCATCTGCATCACATTGATTATTGTACTAGAGTGCTCTTGACATGTCAAGTTATTAACAAGGAAGAGAAGTAGTTAAATTTTAACAAACAAGGAGCATTCTAAAAAAATGTTGTATGTATGCAATTAAGTATTTCCTGGAGTGAAATAAATCTATGAAATATTCGTAGCTATTCTAATGGGATGTTCAACCTACCCTCATTTACAGCATTAGGTGGGTTAGTTAAATGATTCATGCAATGGGGAATTTTGGTTTAATTTAATTTCTTGGACATATGCCATTTCAATTTTTCACTGTTTCTCATGGAAAAAATTCATGAACGCAAGTCTCAATATACAAAATTTCAGCCTCTGTATGTTTTTGCTTACAAAACTCGAAAAGTAATCACAACGTTACATTTCAACTCGCAAGTCTTTTCATAGTAAAAATTTTCCAAAAAAACTCCGGAATGTTTTCTGGAAGTGAGTCATTTTTTAAAGTAAGAAGCATAAATTTTATTATTATGGTGTTCGGTTATAAATAAAAATATGTTGTTCTGAACTATTTTGGAAAAAATACATTTTAACATAATATATTTATGTTTTATTCACATTCTTTAATATGTAGTTTGAAACATAATTATCTCTGGAAGGTCTAGCGAGAAATGAGATTATACTATTCATGGAATTAATATTTTCTCCTTCTAATGCGCGCACGGAAGGAAAAAAATGACTCTTACCACTGTCCTTTGTTTTCGCTTGCCATACTACGTGTTTTACGAGTTAGCTCACAAGAATTAATTGGAAGCATTAGACGATGCATTGAAAGAATTGAGATATAATAGGTTCAATTTGGTATAGCAATGGTGTTATTATCCAGTGACTTCAATCAAACGCTTCCAGTTAGACCTTGCTTAAATCCAGTTAAATAATTGAATGCCTGTTTAAAATATTCAACTTTTTGGAGCACAGTAAAAAAATTGCAACAAATATGAGCGTTCAGCTTTAAACCGATCCAAAAGCTGACATATTTTCAAGACAATTACTCGAGGTCGGTAACGGCAATGTACCTACAAATTCAGAAACAGGAAAAATCACCTCCCCATCTAATTTTTGCAATACAAGACCACAGTACTGTGCGAAAAACACTTAATGCCACAGATGTCAGCACCGGGCGAAAAACACTTAATGATGTTTTGTAATAATAAAAAAAAATCATGTTCTATATAAATGAGTAGGAGATTGTTCCGCTAACTTGTATTTTTGGCACAATTTTAAAAATGAATTTTTTAAAAATAATTTCACCAGTCATTCTTTTGCTGCAAGAACTTAAACTTGTTCCTCCTACTGTACACTCCACTTTAACTTTCGTTAGGCCAATCCTCCCCAATTTTTCCCAGCCCTAGATCCTATTTTTGCCGAGTATTTTGCGAGTCAGACTGTGTATCCTTTTATTCCTGCCTTGGCTCACGAACTTCGATTGTAATTCGCCTCCGAGTCGTGACAAGAACTGCTACATCCTGCAAGCTCTCAGGGCAGGCTACTTCTAAGACCTCCCCTGACACGAGCACTTCAGGACATGATCTCGAATCATTTTCACCAACGTACAGTCACGCCTCCGGGCTCAGTAGAGCCTCATTCCCATTGGTCACAGCATATTTTGCCCCCCCCCCCCCCCCCGAAACACCAAGTTTTCCTGGGAACACTGGCCAGAGCACTGACCGGCTACTAACCCCGGCCAGGGTCGGCCTGTCCCAAGGCTACGACTCCAGTCCCAAATGTACATGCTTATGCCACCTGGCGGTAGTTTTGCGAATAACTTCCCCTGGGAGTTTGAACGCCCGCTAAACGCCTGCCCTCTGGCGTCTCTCGCAGTAACCAATACCCCGTAGTTCCTTCCCAGGCCACCAGAGCGCTGGCCTAGTCCGCTCCATAAGCCCCATGCTGCTAGCAGTCGCCTCGTGTGAGTCGACCTCTACTTAGTTCAGCCACACATCAGCAGGTCGCGCTGACATCGGCCAGTACCACCAGTATTTCTCGACAAGCCCCTCGGTAATATTCGGAACCTTTCGGTCCGGAAGCCGAAGCCTCCCCCCTTTCTTTTCTTTAACTTCGCATTTTAATTACGAGTCGCTGCCGCCCCAAATTTACTGCGCTCCGCGATTCTGGCCTGACCGCTTCGTCATCAGGTCGCCTCTCCGTTTTTCTTTTAAGATTTTATCAGCTAGACAAGGGATATGATTCCCACAACTGTAGTGATTAGCCTTTAGTTAGTCCATGTAGCTCTACATCGTAGGAGTAGCCATGTTTTATTCATCATCGTTTATTTATTAATTTTTTAATCATGGAAACGTCCGCGACAACCGCGAGTTCACGAGCTCAGCACCCAGGCTGATCCTGGAAGCCATCTCCCTGTTTGGTGAGTCTTGACGACTTTTACTCCCCGACCATCATCGTGATTAGAAGGCATTTTCTGCCTATTTTGCCAACTGTCTGTGAACCAGTCCTGAACATGTGTGTTTCGGATCTGTTCACAGACAGGCACCAAGTACCGGACAGATTACAAGAACCGGACACATTCCGAGGACCGGATCAGTTTACAAGGACCGGATGACCAAGACCCTCTGACGTCTAGTCAGCTGTTCCACTTCGTCCAGCCATCGTCAAACCGCCAGCTATTCAGTGTCTTTTAACATTTTCGGACTAGCATTGAATAACGACGTTGAACAGATCAGACAGACAGAAAAGTTTTTTTTGTTTTTTTAGACTTAAATTGCTATATTTATTCTGGAATTGCTACCCATGCGTATGTTTATTGTTGTTAAGGGTAATTTCCTAATGAGGGCCGGCCCATTCTTTTAATAAGGTAATTTTAAACCAATGGCATTGTTATATACTGTAGGGACCACGAAAGTAGCGAGCTGCATCCCATAGTTCCGACAACAAACATTGCTCGGCACGGATCGGCAGAAACGAAGCGGCGGCGGGGCTGCGCGCACGGAATTAGGCATGACCCGGCTATATATTAGGCGTTATAAAAACATACAGCGCAGTAATGAAAGCGCAACATTGAAACGTGTATCTGTAAAAACGTAATGGCATTTTGTTACACTGAACACATATAGACACACTGTTACTTGTTGATGAAACGAATTCGTCTTCGTCACTGTCGTCATGTAAATTTATTAATAACTGGTCCATTGCCATGTCTATGATGCAGTCCCTCTTCCAGTATTCGTCTTATAATTTTTGAACATGATTGCAGTAGCCTACCCAGTCATCCTTTGTTACAGAGTTAACAGCATCCAGTGTGTGTGTCTGAAGTGCTTGCGCAGAGAACTCTCCCACGGTATTACATTCCCGAATGCACCTCTTTATCTTTGCCCACGCTAATTCAATTGCGTTGAACTCACACATGTATGGTGGGAGTCGAACGACATGATGTCCTGCATTTTTTTAAAGTTGATCAACCCGAAATATTTTCTCTTTTGGTTTGTGTTTTTCTACTAATTCCATCAACATACAGTTCAGCATTTTTTCATCACACTCTACACTTCTGCGTTTTAGCCATGTAATCATTTTTTGTACTGTATTTCGGACGAGGCTTATCCTCTTGTTTGGAGTGATATGGCGCATTGTCCATTACTATAGCAGAAGATGGCGGCAAGTTTGGTAGAACACGTTCGGACAGCCATTTTTCAAAATTAGCAGCACTCATTTCCCCGTGATAATCTCCGACTGTCGTACCTGACTTGTATATCAATAATCCCCCTGGGAGAAATCCTCATTTTGAACCAATATGAACCAATATTAGCCTCTTGGTTGCATTTCCTTTAGTTACTTCCGTTACGTCATTTTTGCGTTGCCAACATTTCTGGAATGTGAGATTAGTATCCACCCACGACTCATCAAGGTAAAAAACTTCCTTACCTTCAGACCTACACTCTCTACTTTGAGTGAGGTACTTGGAGCGCCACGTCACTATGTCAGCTCGTTCGATTAGCAAACGCCGCCTGTCTTCGCACCGTTTCCAGACGAAGCCCATACTTCGCAATAATCTCTTGAGCGACGAAGGGCTCCACTGCCAACCTATCTTTTCCTTTAATACGGGAATCAATTTGCGTACTGTGGGGACAACTTTTTTAACCGCATAGAATTCCTGGATTGTGTCTCTTATGACACGTTTATCGAAGCTGTCGATCTCAATTTTGCGTTTTTTTTCGTGGCCTGCACATAAACAAATTATGCTGTAGCAATCATAATAATATAAAAACATATGCACCTCTGATATATTTTGTAAAACTAACATAACCAATGATAAATACCCTTTGTTTAATATCACTAATGCACATTAAACATGTTTAAAATGCATGGCTTACCTCTTTTTCCCTGGTGTTGTATGCGGTTCATTTGGCATAGCAAATTGTTTCTTTCGAATACGCATCACTGTTGCTTTGCTTACATCTGTATAATTTGCAGCACGTTCCGTTGCTTTGTGAATAGGAATCGAAAGGCATTTTTCACGAGCTTCTTGATCTCAAATTGATATTACTTTACTAATAATTTCTCTCTCTTTGCTGTGAATCACTTTATTACTTTTCCTACGCTTTACATTCGCCTCCATTACTCGTCGCACACTAACCTGCCAATATACTTCACACGGTTAGTAACGCAGGAAGGGAGACGGAATTTCCTATTGCATGACACTCCCTTCCCCTTCAACCCCTACTTCCCCTGCCGGCCTTGAACCACTCTTTCCCCTTCACCCCCGCGCAGACAGCTCGCAAGATTCCTGGCCCATACAGTAGATATATGTTAATCAACTTATAAAATATTATGTGAAAATAATCAAAAGTAAAATAAAAAACAGAGGTACTAATATTTAGACGAAATCATTATTTTGCTTTCTGAAACCAAAAGATCCGCTTGTTACCCCCAGTCATCAAGAGAGACTGAGGATTGTAACAAGTTGCAAAAATTTCTGGTATGCTCCACCACAAAATATGTCAGCTTCCCAAAGTCACTGGTTTGTTTGCCTGATAGTAGCTGTTGCATTACATATCACAATCAATGTAGCTATGCTAGTATTAGACTACGGAAGCTGCTATCTAGCGGGTGGGAATGGAACTACTTCAGGAAGCTAAATGTCCGTCTCGGCAATAAGAGCGAGCTAGAGCTGAGACATAGAGAGGGGAGGAGGAAGAGGGAGAGGTCGAGAGAGAGGGAAGCCTTTATTTCACAGACGAGAGAGCCACACCCGAAGTTCCCCGAAGTTCATGCTCGCTTTTTTTTTTTTGTTCTATCTCATTGTATAAACCGGTGTGGCATTAAATTTTGCGGTCGATTAGGATACGTTAGCTACATTATAAATACTTTAAAACGTTGTGGATGGTTGGTTATATTAAAGTAAGTATAGCTACATTAAAAATACTGTAAAATCATTTTATGGTTGCTTAGCAAATAACTTTTAAATATGTAGCTATCCAGGGCTAGGAAATTGTTTACATGATTAAACAGTATCTTTAATGTAGCTATCCTAACTAAATCAACCGTCCACAATGTTTTTAAAGTATTTATAATGTAGCTAACCTAACCTTTTACAGTTAACAAAAAAAAATTGGTTGTCTGTAAAGTCGGTTTACGGACGATAGTTTAACGTGACAACGTCATAACAAAACATTGATGAAATGATTGCATACTTTATTGAATAAAATTGATTCATTATTATTGAACTATCAATATTTTGTATGGATACAAAGAAGGAGTGAAATGAAATCTACAATTTAATTGATAAATTTACTTTTATTTGCACTCATTAATTCAAATATGTTTATTACTTTAACGAAGAGATTATTTCAACTATAACTTTCATACGTGTTTGCTATTTAACTTCTTTCAATTCTGTGTTATTCCGTTAAGGACAGGACGATGATAGGAAAAGTAGGAAACGAATGGGAGTGTTTCAACTTTAACGTGCCTCGGAAAAAGTCAAATCGATGGTTTGATCCAATCGAGTGGAAGAGAGATAGATGCGGCGCAAGCGTACGATGAGCGCAACGGGACACAGCGTTAACGGGACAATGTGCGAAACGGGACACTTTTTTCGTCCGTGCAGCCGGAGTTCATCGATTTATTAGACGTTGTCACGTCAAAAACCCGAAGATGACCGATAGGGCGTGTGTGTCTCTCTCGTCCGTGCAGAGAAGGCTTCCCGGAGATAGAGAGATAGGGGGGGAGACTCACGAAGGTGGCGCCGGCGGCGGCGGCCAGCAGAGGCAGCGCCAGCGCCGAGGGGTTCTCGACGGCCAGCACGGCGAGGAACCACGTGACGGCGAAGGCTGGCTCCAGACCCGCGGCGGCGCGCGCGGCCCGCCGCGGCACGTCCTGTCTCCCGGAGAGCCGCAGTCCCAGCACGGTCACCGCCGTGTCCGCCTGCGCACAGGAGAGCACTCCGCCTGACGCGGGGGTGCCGTCGTGACTTGCACACACACCACTTACAAACACACCACTTACAAACACACCACTTGGAAACACGAGACTTAGAAACACACAACTTAGAAACACGCAACTTAGAAACACGAGACTTAGAAACACGCGACTTAGAAACACACAACTTAGAAACACGCGACTTAGAAACACACGACTTAGAAACACACGACTTAGAAACACACAACTTAGAAACACGAGACTTAGAAACACGCGACTTAGAAACACACGACTTAGAAACACACAACTTAGAAACACGAGACTTAGAAACACACAACTTAGAAACACGCAACTTAGAAACACGACACTTAGAAACACGCGACTTAGAAACACACAACTTAGAAACACACGACTTAGAAACACACGACTTAGAAACACACAACTTAGAAACACACGACTTAGAAACACACGACTTAGAAACACACAACTTAGAAACACGCAACTTAGAAACATGAGACTTAGAAACACGCGACTTAGAAACACACAACTTAGAAACACACGACTTAGAAACACACGACTTAGAAACACACGACTTAGAAACACACGACTTAGAAACACACAACTTAGAAACACGAGACTTAGAAACACGCGACTTAGAAACACACGACTTAGAAACACACGACTTAGAAACACACGACTTAGAAACACACGACTTAGAAACACACGACTTAGAAACACACGACTTAGAAACACACAACTTAGAAACACGAGACTTAGAAACACGCGACTTAGAAACACACAACTTAGAAACACACGACTTAGAAACACACGACTTAGAAACACACGACTTAGAAACACACAACTTAGAAACACGAGACTTAGAAACACGCGACTTAGAAACACACGACTTAGAAACACACGACTTAGAAACACACAACTTAGAAACACGCAACTTAGAAACACGAGACTTAGAAACACGCGACTTAGAAACACACAACTTAGAAACACACGACTTAGAAACACACGACTTAGAAACACACGACTTAGAAACACACAACTTAGAAACATGCGACTTAGAAACACGCGACTTAGAAACACACGACTTAGAAACACACGACTTAGAAACACACAACTTAGAAACACGAGACTTAGAAACACGCGACTTAGAAACACACGACTTAGAAACACGCAACTTAGAAACACACAACTTAGAAACACGAGACTTAGAAACACGCGACTTAGAAACACACCACTTACAAACACACAACTTAGAAACACACGACTTAGAAACACGCAACTTAGAAACACGAGACTTAGAAACACGCGACTTAGAAACACGCGACTTAGAAACACGCGACTTAGAAACACGCGACTTAGAAACACACGACTTAGAAACACACAACTTAGAAATTTCTAAGATATGACTTTCTACATTATGACGTTTCTAGGTTGTGTGGTTCTGCGTTGTGTGTTTCTTAGTTACGTGTTTATAACTTATGACAGTTCTAAGTTGTGTGTTTCTAAGTTGTGATAGTTCTAAGTTGATTCTTTCTACGTTATGACGTATCTAAGTTATGTGGTTCTGCGTTGCGTGTTTCTTAGTTACGTTTTTCTAAGTTATGACAGTTCTAAGTTGTGTGTTTCTAAGTTGTTATAGTTATATGTTGTTACTTTCTACGTTATGACGTATCCAAGTTGTGTGGTTCTGCGTTGCGTGTTTCTAAGTTACGTGTTTCTGAGTTATGGCAGTTTTAAGTTGTGTGTTTCTAAGTTGTGATAGTTCTAAGTTGATTCTTTCTACGTTTTGACGTATCTAAGTTATGTGGTTCTGCGTTGCGTGTTTCTTAGTTACGTTTTTCTAAGTTATGACAGTTCTAAGTTGTGTGTTTCTAAGTTGTTATAGTTATATGTTGTTACTTTCTACGTTATGACGTATCCAAGTTGTGTGGTTCTGCGTTGCGTGTTTCTAAGTTACGTGTTTCTGAGTTATGGCAGTTCTAAGTTGTGTGTTTCTAAGTTGTGATAGTTCTATGTTGTTACTTTCTACGTTATGACGTATCTAAGTTGTGTGGTTCTGCATTGCGTGTTTCTAAGTTGTGTGTTTCTAAGTTATGATCTTTCTAAGTTGTGTGTTTCTAAGTTATGATCTTTCTAAGTTGTGTGTTTCTAAGTTATGATCTTTCTAAGTTGTGTGTTTCTAAGTTACGTGGATTTTTCCAAGTTTTATAAGTTAAGACAGTTCTAAGTTGTGACTTTCTAAGTTATGTGGTGTTCCCCTGACGCGGGGACACTTCCCCCGGTCACCCTTGCAACCCGCTCGACGCCTTGCTGCTGCACCGGTGTGATTACTATGAACCGGAAAAATTCGCAGGTTCAGTGACCGCTAGGATGGACTCCACAGTTCTACGTAAGCTCGGGCAAATATCACCCACTCATTGGCTGCTGTCTTTTGTAAAGTCCCTAAGTAGAAGCCCTGTGATTCTTTACAGGTTTGGATGAGTGTCTCTCACTGGCCCAGAGCCCTCCAGGTGAATCATGAGCCAATAGCAGAAGAAGAATTGGGATACAACTGTTCGAATTTTAGCCTATCGCGAAATGAATCCGCGAATTTTTCCGGTCTCTAGCGAGTACATCTTCTTAACCGAGGGTGGGTGTTTATGGCGTGCCCGCACGTGTATGGGTGGACCTTTCCCCGGAACATTTTAACAAAAAAGGGGGGGGGGGTTGTCTGTAAAGTCGGTTTACGGACGATAATTTTACATGATAACGTCATAAGAAAACATTGATGAAAAATTGCATACTTTTTTAATTTTCAAATATTATTTAAAGTTTTTTGCAAATTTAATTTAAATAATTTGTTTAAATATAATCACGAACAATTAGTTTTAAAAAAATCCCGCCTTAACCTGTTTGATATTATAGAAGATTTTCTCGCACGGTAGTTGGCCGGTTCTTGCACGCTCGGCTCAGGCGGAACGTGACAACTTTTCGTACGTGCAGCCGGTGTTCATCGATTTATAAGACGTTATCACGTCAAAAAAAAAACTAGCAATGAATCGTTGGTTTTGGAGTGAAACTTCTTTGCTGAGGACGCTGCAATTTTCGAGCGTTACGAAAATTCCGATCGCATGAGGGTAATAGTTGGGTACGTGGACGGGGGAACCAAAAGCAAGCACTAGCGGTCGAATGGGAAGATGGAAAGGGGAGGGGATAGGTACGTAGCGGAACATGCTGTATGCTAGTTGTAACGGCTGGAGGGGGAGACGGCAGGGGAGAGGTAGAAATGAGGCAGCAAGTTGCTACGGAATTCTAGTAACGCTGCTTGTGTTCGTCTACTCGTCAGTTTTTTTTTTTTTTTTTTTTGAGATCATTCCCGCATCTTTTACTATTCTCAATTATTATCTCTTGTTCAATTTAAAAAAATATATATATAAATTATTTATCTCTAGCTATACCTAATAAGCATGAAGTTTCACTTATGTTCCTCGAGGACTCAATTCACACGCTTTTTTTTTTAAGCTTTTTGAGACCATGAAGTAGCTTGGCTTCTGGGCAGTAGCCGCGTCCAAGGCGAATATATCACCGTTAGTTTCGGTCGACATTGCAGTCATCATCTTCAGGCTTGTAAAATTTTTAATTTACAGTTGTCTGTAGATTATTGATGTTGATGGCTAAACACTGGGTTGGACAATTCTGAGTTAGAAACTGCCACCTCTTACCACCCCCGAATTGCGTCTATGCCATAGATGTTACTCTGTGGTTAGTTCTCAATAGATTGAGTGGTGCAGTGAGAAAGGTAGCAATGGAAATAAATTGTTTGTCTGTATTTCACACGATTGATGATATATTCCAGGAGAAGACTGGAAATTGCCAACATGTTTAATTTTTTTCAAGATTTGTGACGTAAATCCCTCCCTCAAATAGAATCTTCAATTGTTTACATGTTCCATTTTGATAATTTCACTTCGTTTTGGCTTTCAGGTGAAGGTACAGATTTAACAGATATCTTTAGTTTTACGAGATTATTTCAGTTACATTTACAAAAAGGTATATTAACGGTGTAGAAGCAGCAAAATTGATAACCTCTGTTAAATCTGTACCTTCGCCTGAAAGCCAAAAACGAAGTGAACTTATCAAAATAGAGCATGTGAACAATTGAAGATTCTATTCGAGAGAGGGATTTACGCCACAAATCTTGAAAAAATTAAAAATGTTGGCAATTTCCAGTCTTCTCCTTGCATATATCATCAATCGTATGAAATACAGACCAAAAAAATGGGTGCGTGTACTTAGGTACGCGCGTGAGAAATTATACTTCTTTGACATCATTAAAAAATAGTTTTTAATTGAATGCAAATAATTCTCCATGGTAGCGTTATTCTCCATGGTAGCGTTATTCTCCATGGTAGCGTTAAACGTTTAACGCAACCTTGTTGGAAGTCGCATTAGAAGTATAAATTCAACAATTATGACTCAACACAGGGGCGTAGCCAGGGGAGGTTTAAGGGGTTCAACCCCCCCCCCCTCCCACCCCTTAGCACCAAAATTTAATTAAATTTCTTATTCATCACTCAAACAAATTTCATATTAAAAATTAATAAAATTTTTACCATTACAATATTTAAATTCAAGTACCGAAAACTGCTAAAAAAATAGCACTATTTTACACCTTAAAATCCACATTTTCCCGGGGGAGGACCACCGGACCACCCGCTTTAATACGGGGGGGGGGGGAGCATGCTTCTTAACACCCCCCATACACAAATCCTGGCTACGCCACTGACTCAACATAATGCTTTAGAAATCTCAATTTGTTTCCATTGCTCCCTTTCTCACTGCACCGCTTAATCGACTGAGAACTGACCGCAGAGTAACAGATATGGCATAGGCGTAATTCGGGGGTGGTTTGAATGTTAACCCATCATTAGAGACCCGGAAATATCGCGCATTCATTTAGTCGCAAGCTAGAATGCAAACCTCCACAATGTCGCACTGTGTTCATGATTGGACCGCAGTTATCTGGACACGCCCCTCTACGACCGTGAGCCAACAATGTCCAGCCAGGAGAGAAGTATAGCGAATCACGTAGTGCCATATAACAAGAATAAAAATGTTCTCGCTGAGAAATCAACCAATGGGAAAGTAAACATGGGTCGAGCACACCTATGACTAGAGACCGGAAAAAATCGCGGATTCATTTCGCGATAGGCTAAAATTCGAACAGTTGTATCCCAATGCTTCTTCTGCTATTGGTTCATGACTCAGCTGGAGGGCTCTGGGCCAATGAGAGACACTCAACCAAACCTGTAAAGAATCACAGGGATTCTACTTAGGGACGTTACAAAAGACAGCAGCCAATGAGTGGGTGACAGTTGCCCGAGTTTACGTTTAGAACTGTGGAGTCCATCCTAGCGGTCATTGAACCCGCGAATTTTTCCGGTACCTACCTATAACTTTGAATTCTATCCTGAGGCCAGAGGAATCCGCGAAATTTCCGGGACTCTACCCGTCATCGTGCCACGAGTCCGCGGACGGCCCGGGCTGCGCTCACCACTATCAGTGTTGTCACCGGGACCATGTAGGACAGCAGCATCCCTCTCTGGACCGACATCCAGCAGTAGCGCCTGGTCTCGTAGCTGGCGGGGCTGAGCGCGTAGCACATCTGGAACAGATAACAGCTGGAGGGCGATGCTCTCCCAGACGGGCGTAAGTCATGGGCGTCGCAACCGGGGTGGACGGGGGTACCGGACACGTCCCCCCAATAAAATATTTAGTTTCGTAGTTATATTAAAAAATATAATTTATGTGATATATAACCCCATATGTTGCGCATGGTGCATTCGGTCCAATCGTGGTAACGTGAGCATTTTTTTTTAATTCGATCTTCGTGTAAAATCGAAATCAGGTCCGATACCGAATACAGATATTTTAACTGTGTTTTTTTACAAATTTGTTCTCTGAAAATATTTTTTTTGGAAAAAAATAAATTATATATTGCAACCAACTATAATTAGAATATTTAGGAAAGAAAAATTCCTAAAAATCAACTTTTTGCACCTTCAAAACCCAAATTTTCCCGGGGAAGGACCCCCGGACCCCCGCTTTTTTTCCAGGGGATGGATATTCCTCAACAAATAAATCAATTTAAGTCCCCCCCCCCAAAAAAAATATATCCTTGCGACGCCCATGGCGTAAGTACAAAATAATCATTAAAAGTAGTGATGTTCGAAGGCTTTCACGGCCATTGTCTGAAGTATGCTTGGCTTCCGGGTTGTAGCCGCGTCCTTGGCGAATGATTCACCGGACGTTTCGGTCGACATTGCAGTCGCCATCATCAGGGAGAAGTTACCTACTGAGTAAAGACCGGAAAAATTCGCGAATTCATTTCGTGATAGGCTGAAATTCAAACATGTGTACAGTTCTGCTGGTTCTGCTATTGGCCCGCAGTTTAACTGGAGCTCTCTGGGACAATGAGAGACTATCGACCAAAGAAGCGTCGAATCACAAGCTACCCAGTGGAGACGCCTCACAATTTAGTACCCAATGAACACGCGTGTTTACTTGAGAAATGCAGAGGATAATGGAGGCTATCCTAGAGGTCATTGAATCCCCGAATTTTTCCGGTCCGTACTACTGAGTAGTAGTAGAAAAAGTAGTAAACCAGAGAGAACATTTTGGCATCTCCAATTTTTTAACAGACAGGGGCGAATAAATCAAGACATTTTCAGTTTTTCTACACATTTAACTGAAGATACTTTTTTTCCTTAAAATAATCCCATAAATGACTGACCGCAAAATAGTCACAAATGTTCGAATTATTTTCAAAGTTTTAAATAATATTCAATGAAAAAACTGTTAAGATAATATTTACATGGCTTATTTTGGGGATTAAAACTTTGTACAGTTTTTAATTTACCACTCAACAACTAGCCAACAAAAATCCAAGATATTTGCAACAACCCTAAAGGCTGGGGTCTTTGAAAAGGAGGGTATTAATAAACGATGGTGAGGATCAATCTAAAATGGCGGGGGTTGATCTAAGATTGTGGTCATTAATCCAATATGGCAGATATTTGTCCCCGATTAGGGGGATAAAACCTAAAGAGCAGGGTTCTCTAAAAATTGGGGTATTAATAAACGATGGTGGGTATCAGTCTAAGATGGTGGGAGTTGATCTAATATGGCAATCATTAATCCAATATGGCTGATATTGGTCCCCGATTAAGGGGATAAACCCTAAAGAGCAGGGTTCTCTAAAAATTGTGGTATTAATAAACGATGGTAGGGATCAGTCTAAGATGGCGGGGGTTGATCTAAGATGGCAGTCATTAATCCAATATGGCGGATATTGGTCCCCGATTAGGAGGATCAACCCTAAAGAGCAGGGCTCTCTAAAAATGGGGGTATTAATAAACGATAGT
The DNA here is from genome assembly GCF_032445375.1 of Bacillus rossius redtenbacheri. Lineage (NCBI taxonomy): Eukaryota > Metazoa > Arthropoda > Insecta > Phasmatodea > Bacillidae > Bacillus > Bacillus rossius. The sequence goes on along the minus strand of NC_086341.1, from coordinate 46,618,504 downwards.
GGGTATCAGTCTAAGATGGCGGGGGTTGATCTAAGATAGCGGTCATTAATCCAATATGGCGAATATTTGTCCCCGATTTGGGGCATCAAACCTAAAGAGCTGGAGTCTCTAAAAAGGATGGTATTGATTAATGATGGTGGGGATCAGTCTAAGATGGCGAGGGTTCATCCAAGATGGCGGTCATTAATCCAATATGGCGGATATTGGTCCCCGATTAGGAGGATCAGCCCTAAATGGCTGGGGTCTCTGTAAAGGAGGGTATCAATGAACGACGGTGGGGATCAGTCCAAGATGGCGGAGGGTGTATCCAAGATGGCGGAGGGTGAATACAAGATGGCGGAGGGTGTATCCAAGATGGCGGAGGGTGTATCCAAGATGGCGGGTGTGAGCGGAGGGTGGAACCAAGATGGCGGGTGTGAGTGGAGGGTGGAACCAAGATGGCGGGTGTGAGTGGAGGGTGTATCCAAGATGGCGGGTGTGAGTGGAGGGTGGAACCAAGATGGCGGGTGTGAGTGGAGGGTGTATCCAAGATGGCGGGGGGTGTATCCAAGATGGCGGAGGGTGTATCCAAGATGGCGGGTGTGAGCGGAGGGTGTATCCAAGATGGCGGGTGTGAGTGGAGGGTGGAACCAAGATGGCGGGTGTGAGTGGAGGGTGTATCCAAGATGGCGGTTGTGAGTGTAGGGTGGATCCAAGATGGCAGGTGTGAGTGGAGGGTGTATCCAAGATGGCGGGGGGTGACGCACCAGCACGAAGGCCGCGGGCAGCAGCCACGCCACGGCGCAGCGCAGGTGCGGGTTGCGGTCCTGCTCCCCGCGCAGCCGGCGGTAGGCGTGCTCGCTGATGGCCAGCATCCAGCAGCTCGCCACCAGGTACAGGTAGTGCAGCAGCAGCGAGATGGCCTCGCACCACTCGCGGTTCCCGGTCGCCTGCGAACAAACCCGAGTGTCCCCGAACAACCCCGAGTGTCGCCGAACAACCCCGAGTGTCGCCGAACAACCCCGAGTTTCCCCGAACAACCCCGAGTGTCGCCGAACAACCCCGAGTGTCCCCGAACAACCCCGAGTGTCCCCGATTTATTGTTTTTTTTTTGTTTTTCCTAACCTAACTAAAACTAAGTGTATTTTGGAGGGGTCCGGGTTAGGGAGGGACCTAGGTGCGTCTCAGGCCGAAGCCTATACGCCTAGTCATGCTGGGATTAGCCATGCAGGGAGAGGGTCGCATGCATCATGTGCTAGGAGGGGATTGGCCAGCCATGGCAGCGATTGGCGCCATGACTAACTCCCCTCACTCTTAAATCTAGTCTATAACTATAGATAGGTTGGGCCCAGGTAAAACCTGCATAGACACAGGGAAAAACCCTGGGCACATTCATGCGGGACGCAAATTGGCATGCATTACGTGTAGGAATTTACAGGAGATAGAGGATGGTCTGGATGAAGTGTTGGACAGAGCAGAAAAGAGTCTACCATGTGGGGGTTGGGCACTTGGACTCGTGGTCCGCTTTGCTAATTATCCAGTACTGTATTTAGTGACCAGGGACGCAAGCGTCCCTGGTGGTGAGTGGTTGCACTGACCACTCACTCCGCCGCCAGTCAGCACTGAGTGTCCCCGAACAACCCCCGTATCCCCCCGAGACTAGGGACCCTTCAACTACCCGTTCCTCATTGATAGGGACTGGAAAAATTCCCGGATTCAGTGTCCTCCAGGATAGACTCCACGATCCTGTGCATACCCCGGGTAAACGTCAGCTGTTCATTTGGCTACTGACTTGTGAGGAGTCTCAATTGGGAGACTCGTGATTCGATACTGCTTTGACTGAGGGTCTGTAATTGGCCCCACAGTCCTCCAGGTTAACAGTGAACCAATAGCAGAAGTTGCAGAAAGGTACAATTATTTGCATTTTAGCATATCACGAAATGAATCCGCGAATTTTTCCGGTCTCTACTTATTGACTCTATTCCTACACTCTAAAAAAAAATTGTACTTTTACAAGGGAAATTCTTGGAAACCCTGTTGCCAAGGATATTTCTTGCAAAACTACAAGGCAGAGCCTTGCAAAATCGCACATGGTACAAAGCTCTGCCTTGTAGTTTTACAAATAGTATCCTTGGCAACAGGGTTTCCAAGGATTTTCCTTGTAAAATATACAAAAATTTATTTCAGTGTAGAGACCGGAACAATTCGCATATTCACTTCGCGTTCTGCCAGAATCCAAATACATGTACCTTCATATTACTTCTGTTATTGGCTCACAGTTTATCTGAAGGACTCCGAGCCAATGTAAAACCTTCAACCATACAAGTATCGAATCGGAAGCATCCCCAGTTCACAGGTTAGTAGCCAATGAGCAGGAGGCATTTGCCCGAATATATAGAGGATTGTGGAATCTATCCTAGAGGTCAATGAAACTGCGAATTTTTCCAGTCCCTATCTATTCCTCACCGCTCTCCTCGTTCTGTTGCGACTGGCTTATTATTACTGGCTTAAACTAGCTCGTGGCATGTCGAAACAACTGTGGACCAATGTGAAGATGTCTTTAAATCGCACGGGTTTGGATTTTAACTTGTCGTCATATCAACTCACGAGAGATTTCTCAGTCCCTATTAATGGTTTTCCCACGTCGTTGTCTCTCTTCCAGGAAAATTCCTGTGGCACATTTCCTATCGCAAGCATTGTGTTTTCACATACTGTTATTCAATTTTTGATGTTGCCTGCCACTTTCGAATCTGAAGGAAAAAAACTTTGGCCATCGCAAAGTACTTTATAATTGAAAACTTGGCTTAATTTTTTTTTTTTTTTTTTTGGTGACGGCAAAATAATTATTTAGTGTTAGAAATTTTTGTTATTTATTACAAATTGTTTATATAATGCTTGTGATATACTTTTTGTAAACTATTGAAACATGTAGGTGTATACTTTATCAGTATCCAGTCGATGGCAGCAATTTTAGGCCGGGGGAGGGGGGTTGCTGACATGTAGAACCATAATAACATTTTTAGCCTGCTAGGCTGGCTACTTCTAATCCTTTACACATTAAACTAATCTGTGGTTTGCCTTCCTGTAAAGTAATTCAAAGTAATTTTCAATTATTACCCGTGCATGTTAATCGTTCGACAGTAATATCTAAACATAAGAGGTTTAGTACCTACATCAGTTGGTTGGCAAATCAACAGACTTTCATTTCATATTCACTCAAAGATAACGCCACAAGGACCACAAGGATACATGAAATTACACGAGTGACTAGTCCTTTCAAGAAAGGCATCATCAGCGATTCCGTAAGAATCCTTGCAACCATTCGTGTTAATTTCAACAAAAATGGCTGATATACTTCAAGTTTTCTTAACATAATTAATCTCTGGTTTTTCCTGAAAATTTATTTCGTTTTAGCTCTCTTGCATTTTATGTTTCGTTTCGAATTGTTTCCGACGGATATTTTATAAGTAAATAATGGTGGTAGAAATCCACCAGAGTTTTAGTAATTATGATCGCTTTGGTAATTTTTTTTAGCTGTGTCAGATATGCTGAACATATGTACACTGTTAACTGTAGCCAAATATGAAAACTTTTTTTACCAATAAAATGAACATTAATCACAGCTTTCACCAACTGCATTGAGAATTAATGTTTAACAATCATTTTAAAATATTTTTATATTTTTGACATGCCCACCGACAGTATGACCACTTTAATGGTGGGCACGATACACACACACACATACAAAATATATAATTACAAAAAAAAACACAACAATTCACAAAATAAAACAAAAATTAATTTAGTAAACAATCTTATGTTAATCATGTGCGCAGGCTTTCACGGCCATTGTCTGAAGTAGCTTGTTTTCTGGGCTGTAGCCGTGTCCTTGGCGAATAATTCACCGACGTTTCGGTCGACATTGCTGTCGCCATCATCAGTGAGCATCATCAGTAGGTAACTGCTCCCTGATGATGGCGACTGCAATGTTCGGCCGAGACGTCGGTGAATTATTTGCCAAGGACACGGCTACAACCCAGAAGCCAAGCTACTTCATTCGTATGTTGGCACAACTTCTTGAAATTCATCTTTATCATCCGTGTGTTCTTGTGTTGTATTGTAAAACTTAATATCTAAAAGGCTTTAAAAAGGGGGGGCTGTCTGTAAATTCGGTTTACGGACGATAATTTACGTGATAACGTCATAAGAAAATATTGATGAAAAATTGCATACTTTTTAGATTTCAAATATTATTTACAATGTATTTTTGCAAATTTAATTTAAATAATTTGTTTAAATATAATTACGAACACTTAGTTAAAAAGCCCGCCTTAACCTGTTTGATATTATAGAAGATTTTCTCGCATGGTGGTTGGCCGGTTCTTGCACGCTCGGCTTAGGCGGAACGTGACAATGAGTCATGCTTTCTCGTGCGTTCAGCCGGCCGTTTATCGATTTATAAGACGTTATCACGTCAAAAAAACACAACAATTTACAGAATAAAACAAAATTTAAATTTAGTAAACATTCGTACGTTGGCACAACTACTTGAAATTCATCTTTATCATCAGTGTGTTCTTGTGTTGTATTCTATAACCTAGTATCTAAAATGCTTTAAAAAAAAGGGGGGGTGGTTGTCTGTAAATTCGGTTTACGGACGATAGTTTAACGTGACAACGTCATAACAAAACATTGATGAAAGGATTGCATACTTTTATGAATAAAATTGAATCATTTTTATTTAATTATCACTATTTTGTATGGATACAAAGGAGTTAAATGAAACTACAATTTAATTGATAAATTCACTTTTATTTGCACTCATTAATCCAAATATGTTTGTTACTTTAAAGAAGATATTATTTTAACTATAACTTTTATAAATGTTTGCTATTTAACTTCTTCCGATCTGCGTTATTCTGTTAAGGTTAGGACGATGATAGAGAAAAGAAGGAAAACGAATGGGAGTGTTTCAAGTTTAATGTGCCTCGGAAAAAGTCAAATCGACGGTTTGATCCAATCGAGTGGAAGAGAGATGGATGCGGCGCAAGCGTACAATGAGCGTAACGGGACAATGTGTGTAACGGGACAATGTGCGTTACGGGACACTTTTTTCGTGCGTGCAGCTGGCCGTTCATCGATTTATTAGACGTTGTCACGTAAAAAAATGTGACTTGGGCAACTCCCGGCGAGGGGAGAGCGTGGATGTTAAGGGTATTGTGCGCACCTGGAAGCCGAGCAGGAAGGCCAGGTTGCCGGAGGACAGCGCCAGCTCCGTGTTGAGGAACACGAAGGCGGCCGGGTCCTTGGGGCAGGCGCGCACGCGCCTGAAGGCCGCCGCCAGCGCCATGGCCTGCGCCAAGAGGGTCGCCACTGCGCCCACCACCAGCACCTGCGGGCGGTACACCAGTCGACCACTGCAGCGCCGTCCGTGTTTCGTTATTGGTAGAGACATGCAAAATTCGCGGTTTCGATGGCCTTCAGGATAGACTGCATCACTATCACCCTGTACACTCGGGCAAATAGCGCAAGTTCATTGGCTGCCGACTTGTAAGTCGTCTCAGCTGGTTTGTCCGTGATTCGATCCTTCTTTGGTTGAGGGTTTATAACTGGTTGAGATTCGTCCAGATGAACAGTAAGCCAATAGCAAAATTATCTAAGAGGTATATGTGTTTGAATTCTAGTCTATCACCGAATGAATCCGCGAATTTTGCCGGTCACTAGTTATTGGTAGAGACCGGAAGAAATTCGCGATTTCAATGACCTGTAGGATAGACTCCGTGATCCTCTATGCATGCGGGAAAAATGACATCTGCTCATTGGCTACTGACTCGTGACACCTGTTAACTGGGACGCTAGTGATTCGATACTTCTTTTGTTAAAGTTTTTTTTTCATTGGCCGAGTGTCATTCAGATAAATGTTTTCCCAATCATTGATGCAGTAAAAAGGCAAACGTTTTTGGATTCTAGACTATCACGAAATGAATCCGCGAATTTTTCAGGTCTCTATCGATGGTGTCTGGTGGTATTCAGGATGGGGTCGGCTAGGCAGGACACCCGGGTGTCCTGCGAGACAGCACCTGGCGGCCGGCGCCTCCCTCGTCGCGGCTGGCGGCGCCGAAGTAGATGTACATGACGCTGTCGATGAGGTCGTGGTCGTGCAGGTCCGTGTCGGCCAGGCTGTCGTCGGGCAGCAGCAGCTCCCCCTCCACCTCGGGCCGCGGGTCGCCGGCGGGGGAGTCCTGCAGCCCCGGGTCGGGGATCACGCCAGCCTGCGCGCCTGCGCACGGCCGCCACACCCGCAGCTCACTGCCCGAGTTCCTTACTGTTCCTCTGGGAGGGCAGGGTAGGTTAGGTTATCGCATCTAACATGAAAGGTTGGTTAGGTTATACCTAAAATGAAAGGTAGTTAGGTTAGGTTAGGTTAACGTAACTAAAATTAAAGGTAGGTTAGGTAAGGTTAGGTTATCGTACTTAAAAAGAAAGGTAGGTTGGGTTAGGTTAACGTAACTAAAATTAAAGTTAGGTTAGGTTAGGTTAGGTTATCGTACTTAAAAAGAAAGGTAGGTTAGGTTAGGTTAGGTTAACATAACTAAAATTAAAGGTAGGTTAGGTAAGGTTAGGTTATCGTACTTAAAAATAAAAGTAGGTTACGTTAGGTTAGGTTAACGTACCTAAAATTAAAGGTAGGTTAGGTTAGGTTATCGTAATTAAAAATAAAGGTAGGTTACGTTAGGTTAGGTTAACGTACCTAAAATTAAAGGTAGGTTAGGGTAGGTTTGGTTATCGTACTTAAAATGAAAGGTAGGTTAGGTTACCATACCTAAAAAGAAAAGGTTGTTTAGGTTATCGTACCTAAAATTAAAGATAGGTTAGGGTAGGTTAGGTTATCGTACCTAAAATGAAAGTTTGGTTAGGTTAGGGTAGTTTTATTTGTTAATAAAGGTGGTGTTCCATTATTATTCGTAGACTGTTGATTTCCAAAACAGTTTTCGTACGGAACACATAATTTTGGCGGTTTTCTTTCCCGTAGTACTGGACACAAAGATGTCCCTTAACACCGGACAGTGAACAAGTTGTTTATTCTCGTAAGTATTTATATCTAGGCCTATTAAAATAATTGTTATACATTGTTTTAGAGAATATAAGAACGAAAAAAATTTGAAATGGAAGAGGCGAAGAAGAAAGGAAAATGGGACAAACAATGCTTTTAAACTGCGATATATAAGATTTGAGAGAAGCTTCGTCATTCTATAAAATTCCAAAAAGCACTCTACATGATAATCTATCGGCATTGAACCGTAGAGAATAAATGACGTTCTAACCAAAGATCGGCAGATTCACCAACACCTTCTCAGCGGCTCGAAAGAGAAAATGTGCTACAACATTTATATTGAAGAAATCTAGAATGAAAAGAACGTTGACGAGACAAATTAAATAAATAGAGCTAATTTGATAACAGCAATAGAAGAGAAGGGAAACCAAACCAAAGGCTTGAAAGCCAAAGGAAAGAGTGGAGATAAAGCTAAGAATAAGGAACCATTAACTCACATATCTGACAAAGGAATAACTACTTGTGTAGTGTGCTCAGAGGATCTCTACGAAGACTGGACACAGTGCTCCAGCTGCCATGGGTCGGCTCATGAAGCACGTGAACACATTCCTGAATGTGCAGATGCATACATATGAGGTCGATGCCAGATGTTTTGAAAATGTACGGCGCTTGGTGTTAGAAGTTCAGTCCATCCGGTACCAGGTTCCACTTGCAGTGATTGCATTTTTTATCAAAGTTTAATTTAAGTTTATGAATATGTTTATGCGGGAGTGGCATTCTTGTTCATTCATTTTGACTTTTAACTGGTTGACTTCAATCATTTCTCGATATGATGGTTAACGAGAGTGGTTTGTAAACTTCGCAGGACTTCGTAGCTGTTCGGGTGTGGCTCTCGTCCTGTGAACTGTAGGCATCCTCTCCAGACCGGCAGGCATTTCACCGAGATGTCGGGGAAACTATTGTCGATCAAATTTGCTTTTCAGTCATTTGACGTTCAGTCCAGCGCCTCTAGGTTTGATGCATGTCAGTCAACTGCATGTTGGCGTAGAAACGTTTTTACAGCTGCATAAATTATCGGGTTATCAGTACGTTGCCTGCCGTTCAAATGACTTTCAGCGAAACGACTATTGATGTATTGCCTGTTAGTCAAATGACTTTCAGTGAACCTACTGTCGGTAATTAA